>NW_023416357.1:104328542-104618913 GCF_014108235.1 Myotis myotis | reverse complement strand
GAAAAGCACACTGAGATGCAGAGGAAGTGCAGTGTGGAAGTAAAGTGCAGAGGTACGTAGGCGCACGCGGAAAGGGCCAGCAACTGAGGACACAGCTGTCTTTTTCAATCAGGAGGGAGACTCAAGCTCCCGACTGCTCTGAACTCCAGTTCCAGGCAAGTCTCTGGGGACCCAGACTCATACAGGGAGAAACTGGACTGTCTGGCATCGGGCAGAACTTGAGGGCGGCTTTCTCTCAGAGGCACTTGCAGTGATTACCGCAGAACAGTAAGACCCAGGTCCTCTTAGGGCAGGGCTGGGGATCAGCCATAGCTGTTTGCTCCGCTGTGTTGATTACCTGAGACCCTGCCCCACCCAAGCTGTGCACAGAGGCTTTTGCATGTGAATGCCCTAGCCCTTTGCAATCTAAAATTACCTAACTAACTACAGCTGGGTCAGAGAGACCCAGAACATCCCAAAAGAAGGCCCCAGGCCCCACAGCAGCTTGCATTGCTTCACAGCTGGGACTCATCTAGGCACCTCCAAACTCTAAACAAAGAAAAGGAATCTGCAGATCTCTCCGTAGCTCCTGCTGGGTAGCCTTAGGCAGAGGCTAAATTAGCACCTCCTTAGAGATCAAGAGCCAGTGTACCCAGTGGTCAGAGTGGACCATCCAGATTGCATCTCCTCAGATCCATAAGGGACACACTCAGGGGGCAGACTCAGTGAGCACCAAAGCCCCACTGAAGCAAGTCTTGCCCCAGAAGGGTGTCTCCAGCACAGAAGTTCTCCCACCATAACCACAGCTAATTCTCACAGCCAATTGGCCTGGAGGTCAATTCTTCCCAGTGTTACCTACAACAATCAAGGCTTAACTACAACGAGACTGTACACAAAGCCCACAAAGGTGTGCACCAAGAGTGTCCACCTCAGGTAATTGGGGAGGCTGAGCCACTGGGCCCTATAGGACACCTAGCACACAAAGCCACTCTATCAACACAGGGAAGCAGCGAAAATGCAGAGGCAAAGAAACAGGTCACAAATGACAGAAATGGAGGAAAGCAAATGACTGGATATATAGTTCAAAACCACACTTTTAAGGTTTTTCAAGAATTTTCTAGAAACTGCCAATAAATTTAGTGAGACTCTCGAGGATATGAAAAAGGACCAGCTAGAAATTAAGCATACACTGACTGAAATAAAAAATATTATACAGAGACCCAATAGCAGACTAGAGGATCCCAAGAATCAAGTCAAAGATTTGAAATGCGAAGAAGCAAAAAACACCCAACCGGAAAAACAAAATGAAAAAAGAATCCAAACATATGAAGATAGTGTAAGGAGCCTCTGGGACAGCTTCAAGTGTACCAATATCCGAATTATAGGGGTGCCAGAAGAAGAGAGAGAGCAAGATATTGAAAACCTATTTGAAGAAATAACGACAGAAAACTTTCCCTACCTGGTGAAAGAAATAGACTTACAAGTCCGGGAAGTTCAGAGAACCCCAAACAAAAGGAATCTAAGGAGGACCACACCAAGACACATCATAATTAACATTCCAAGGGCAAAAGACAAAGAGAGAATCCTAAAAGCAGCAAGAGAAAAACAGTTAGTTACCTACAAGGAAGTACCCATAAGACTGTCAACTGATTTCTCAACAGAAACTATGCAGGCCAGAAGGGAGTGGCAAGAAATATTCAAAATGATGAATACCAAGAACCTACAACCAAGATTACTTTATCCAGCAAAGCTATCATTCAGAATTGAAGGTCAGATAAAGAGCTTCACAGATAAGAAAAAGCTAAAGGAGTTCATCACCACCAAACCAGTATTATTTGAAATGCTGAAAGTATCCTTAAGAAGATAAATAATTTGATGAACAGAATAAACTGGTGAATATAATAGAATCAGGGACATAGAAAGGGAGTGGACTGACAATTCTCTGGGGGTAAGGGGTGTAGGGGGGTGGGAAGAGACTGGACAAAAATCATACAACCTATGGATGAGGACAGTGGCAGGGGTAAGGGCAGAAGGTGGGGTGGGAAGTGGTGGAGAGGAGCTATGGGGGGGAAAAAGAGGAACAACTGTAATAATCTGAACAATAAAGATTTAATTTTTAAAAAAAAAAACGAAAAGAAAAACAATGTCAGCCAAGAATCCTATACCTGGCAAAACTGTCCTTCAAAAGTGAGGGAGAGCCTGGCCAGCATGGCTCAGTGGTTGAGCATCTACCTATAAATCAATAAGCCATGATTCAATTCCTGGTCAGGACACATGCCCTGGTAGCGGGCTCAATCCCCTGTGTGGGGCGTGTAGAAGGCAGCATATCAGTGATTCTATCTCATCACTGATGTTTCTATCTCTCTCTCGCCCTCTCCCTTCCTCTCTGAAATCAATCAAAATATTTTTTTAAGAGAGTCAGAGAGAAATCAAGATATTCCCAGATAAATAAAACCTGAGGGGGAATCATTACCATTTACCTGCCCTGAAAGACATGCTAAAGCGAGTGCTCCAGGTTGAAATGAAAGTAGACACTAGACCAGTGATGGTGAACCTATGACACGCGTGTCAGAGGTGACACGCGAACTCATTATTTTGGTTGATTTTTCTTTGTTAAATTGCATTTAAATATATAAAATAAATATAAAAAATATAAGTTTTTGTTTTACTATGGTTGCAAATATCAAAAAATTTCTCTATGTGACACGGCACCGGAGTTAAGTTAAGGTTTTTCAAAATGCTGACACACCGAGCTCAAAAGTTTCACCATCACTGCACTAGACAGTAACTTGAAGTCATATGAAGAAATATAAATCTTATTAAAGGTAAATACATGCAATTATAAAAGCTAGTTTTATTGTAACAGTGGTGTATAACATGTTTTCTGCATTTTTAAACCATTAGTCTAAAAGCTAGTATTACTTTAGCTTTGATTTGTCACTCCACATTTTGTTTTCAATATAATTTAAAAGACATGCATTTTTATATGCTATTTTGCCTTTTTTTAAATTAAATCTTTATTGTTGAAAGTATTACATTTGTCCCCATTTTCCCTCCATTGACCCCTTTCCCCCAACCCAGACCTTCACCACCCTATTCTCTGTGTCCATGGATTATGCATATATGCATACAAGTTCTTTGATTGACCTCTTCCCACCCACCCACTCTTTCCCACCTTCCCTCTGAGATTCCACGGTCTGTTCTGTATTTCTATGTCTCTGGATCTATTTTGTTCACCAGCTTATTTTGTTCATTAAACTCCACATATGAGTGAGATCATGTGATATTTGTCTTTCTCTGACTGGCTTATTTCACTTAGCAATAATAGTCTTCTGGTCCCTCCATGCTGTCTCAAAGGGTAAGAGATCCTTCTTTTTCACTGCTCCATAGTATTCCATGGTGTAAATGTACCACAGATTTTTTTACCCATTCATCTACTAATGGGCACTTGGGCTGTTCCAGATCTTAGCTATTGTAAATTGTGCTGCTATAACCACAGGGGTGCGTATATTCTTTCTGATCGGTGTTTCTGATATCTTAGGATGTATTCCTAAAAGTGGAACCAGTGGGTCTAATGGCAGTTCCATTTTTAATTTTTTGAGGAAACTCCACATTGTTTTCCATAATGGCTGCACCAGTCTGCATTCCCACCAGCAGTGTACTAGGCTTCCCATTTCTTCACATCCTTGCAAACATTTGTCATTTATTAATTTGTTGATGATAGCCATTCTGACAGGTGTGCGGTGATACTTCATTGTTGTTTTGATTTGCATCTCTCTGATGATCAGTGACTTTGAGCATTTTTTTCATATGTCTCTTGGCCACCTGTATGTCCACTTTAGAGAAGTGTCTATTTAGGTCCTTTGCCCATTTTTTTTTTATTGGATTGTTTTTCTTTTGTTAAGTTGTATGAATTCCTTATATATTTTGGATATTAATCCTTTATCAGATGTATATTGCCAAATATGTTCTCCCATACAGTGGGCTCCCTTTTCGTTTTGATGATGGTTTCTTTTGCTGTGCAGAAGCTTTTTATTTTGATGTGGTCCCATTTGTTTATTTTCTCCTTAGTTGCCTTTGCCCTAGGAGATGTATCTGTAAACACATTGCTATGAGAGATGTCTGAGATTTTGCTGCCTATGGTTTCTTCTAGGATTTTTAAGGTTTCCCAACTTACATTTAAGTCTTTTATCCATTTTGAGTTTATTCTTGTGTCTGGTGTAAGTTGGTGGTCTAGTTTCATTTTTTTTGCATGTTATCTGTCCAGTTTTCCCAACACCATTTATTAAAGAGACTGTCTTAACTCCATTGTATGTTCATGCTCCTGTATCAAATATTAATTGAGAATAATGATGTGGGCCAATTTCTGGGGTCTCTGTTCTGTTCCTTTGATCTAAATGCCTGTTCTTGTGCCAGTACCAGGCTGTTTTGATTACAGTGGCTTTGTAGTATAACTTGATATCTCAGCATTGTGATTCTTCCGACTTTGTTCTTCTTTCTCAATATTGTGTGGCTATTTTTGGTTCCATATAAATTTTTGGAGTATTTGTTCTAGATCTGTGAAATATGTTGTTGGTATTTTAATAAGAATTGTATTGAATCTGCAGATTGTCTTGGGTAGTAAGAACATTTTAATGATGTTGATTCTGTCAATCCATGAACACGGTATATTCTTCCACTTGTTTACATCTTCCTCTATCTTTTTTCCTGTAGTTTTCTGAGTACAAGTCTTTCACCTCCTTGATTAAGTGTATTCCTAAGTATCTTAATTTTTTTTGCTGAAATGATAAATGGGATTGTTTGTTTAGTTTCACTTTCTTTTTTCTTTCTCACTTTTTAAAATTTTTTTATTAATTTCAGAGAGGAAGGAAGAGGAGAGAGATAGAAATGTCGATGATGAGAGAGAATCACTGATTGGCTGCCTCCTGCACACCCCACACTGCAGATCGAGCCTACAACACAGGCATGTGACTTGACCGGGAATCAAACTGTGACCTCCAGCTTCATAGGTCCATGTTCAACCACTGAGTCACGCTGGCCAAGCTAGTTTCACTTTCTGATAATTCATTATTGGCGTATAAAAAAGCCATTGATTTTTTAGTGTTGATTTTATATCCTGCTACATTGCCAAATTCATTTATTAAATCTAGTACTTTTTTTGGTGGAGTCTTTATGTTTTCTACATATAATATCATGTCATCTGTGAATAATGAGAGTTTTACTTCCTCCTTTCCAATTTGGATGCCTTTTATTTCTGCTTGTCCTATCACTGTTGCTAGGACTTCCTGTACTAAGTTGAATAAGAGTGGTAAAAGCAGACATCCCTGTCTTGTTCCTGTTCTTAGGGGAAATGGTTTTAGTTTTTGCCCAGTGAGTATGATGTTGGCTGCAGGGTTGTCATATATGGCCTTTATTATGTTGATGTATGCTCTCTCTATTCCCACTTTGCTGAGAGTTTTTATCAAAAATGGGTGTTAGTCCCTGACCGGTTTGGCTCAGTGGATAGAGCGCTGGCCTGAGAACTGAAGGGTCCCAGGTTCAATTCTGGTCAAGGGCATGTACTTTGGCTGTGGGCACATCCCCAGTAGGGGGTGTGCAGCAGCAGCTGATCAATGTTTCTCTCGCATGGATGTTTCTAGCTCTCTATCCCTCTCCCTTCCTCTCTGTAAAAAAATCAATGAAATATATATTTTTTTTAAAAATGGGTGTTGGATTTTATTGATGCTTTTTCAGTGTCTATTGATATGATCATGTGATTTTTGTCTTTCAATTTGCTTATGTGATGTATCACATTTATTAATTTGTGAATATTGTACCAGCCTTGCATCCATGGAATAAATCCCACTTGGTCATGGTGTGTGATCTTTTTAATATAATGCTAAATGCAATTTACTAATATTTTGTTGAGGATTTTAGCATCTATGTTCATCAGGGATATTGGCCTGTAAATCTCTTTCTTTGTAGTGTTTATTTGGAATTAGGAAAATGCTGGCCTCATAAAAAGAGCTTGGAAGTGTTCCTTCCTCTGGCATTTTTTGGAATAGTTTGAGGAGTATGGGTGTTAGTTCTTTAAATGTTTGGTAAAACTCCCCTGTGAAGCCACCTGGAGCAGGGCTTTTGTTTGCTGAGAGGTGTTTTTTGTGTTTTTTTTTTTATTACTGCTCCTATTTCATCAGTTGTTATTGGCCCATTCAAGTTTTCTGATTCCTCCTGATTCAGTTTTGGGAGGTTGTATTTTTCTAAGAATTTGTCCATTTCATCCATATTGTCCAGCTTGTTGGCATATAGTTGTTCATAGTATTTTCTTACAATCCTTTGTATTTCTGTGGTGTCAATTGTTACCTCTCTGTTTTCATTTCTGGTTTTATTTTATTGGTTCCTCTCCCATTGTTTCTTGATGAGTCTGGCTAATGGTTCATCAATCTTGTTTATCTTTTCAAAGAACCAGCTCGCGTTGGTGGTATAGTGGTGAGCATAGCTGCCTTCCAAAGAACCAGCTCTTGGTTTCATTGATATGTTGTTTGTTTGTTTGTATAGTCTCAGTGTCATTTATTTCTGCTCTAATTTTTATTATTCCCTTCCTTCTACTTACTCTGGGCTTTTCTTGTTGTTCCCTTTCTAATTCTTTAAGTTGTAGAGTTAAGTAGTTTCTTGTTAATTTTTCTTGTTTTTTGAGGTAGGCCTGTAGTGCTATGAACTTCACTCTCAGGACTGCTTTTGCTGAGATTGGGTTGCTGTGTGTTCATTTTCATTTGTTTCCAGAAGTTTTTATTTATTGATTGATCTCATTGATAATCCATTCATTGTTTAATAAAATGCTATTTAGCCTGGCTGGTGTGGCGCAGAGGTTGAACGTCAACCTATGAACCAGGAGTTCATGGTTCAATTCCCAGTCAGGGCACATGCCCTGATTGAGAGCTGGATCCCCAGTGTGAGGCATGTAGGAGTCAGCCAATCAATAATTCTCTCTCATCATTGATGTTTCTATCTCTCTCTCCCTCTCCCTTCCTCTTGGAAATCAATAAAAGTATATTTTTTAGAAATAATATGCTATTTAGCCTCCATGTGCTTGAATGTTTTTGAGTATTTTTACTATAGTTCAGTGGTCAGCAGACTGCAGCCCGCAAGCCACATGTGGCTCTTTGGCCCCTGGAGTGTGGCTCTTCCACAAAATACCAACTTCTGTGCATGGGTCACGAAGTTTCGATTGCACTGTACGTGCGTGCCTGCATGTGGTATTTTGTGGAAGAGCCACACTCAAGGGGCCAAAGAGCCACGTGTGGCTCGCGAGCCACAGTTTGCCGACCACTGCTATAGTTGATTTCTAATTTCTTTCCTTTGTAATCTGAGAAGATGCTTGATATGATTTCAATCTTCTTGAACTTATAAAGACTTGTTTTGTGTCCTAACATGTGATCTATCTTTGTGAATGATCATGTGCACTTGAGAAGAATGTATATTCTGCAGCTTGGGGCTAAAGTGTTCTATAAATGTCAATTAAATCTATATGATCCAGTGTGTCATTTAGAGCCACTGTTTTCTTGTTAATTCTTTTTCTGGAGGATCTATCCAGTGAAGTCAATGGGGTGTTAAAGTCCCCTATTCTAACTGTATTGCTGTCAATCTCTCCCTTAAAGTCCTCTAGAAGTTTTTCTATATATTTAGGTGTTCTTATATTGGGTGCATATATGTTTACTAGGGTTATATCCACTTGTTGGATCGATCCCTTTAGTATTATGTAGTGACTTTTGTTGTCTTTTGTGATGGCCTTCATTCTGAAGTCTATTTTGTCAGATATGAGTATTGCTACCCCAGTTTTTTTTCTTTTCCATTTGCCTGGAAAAGTTTTTTTCATTCCTCCACTCTCACCATGTGTGAGTCATTTGTCTTGAGGTAGGTCTCTTGTAGACAGAATATAGTTGGGTCATGTTTTTGTATCCATTCAGCTACCCTATGTCTTTTGATTGGAGCATTTAATCCATTTACAGTTAAGGTTGGTACTTATTTATTGCCATTTTAATTCTGTATGCCTATTTTTCTTTCTCTGTCTCTCTGTCTCTCTCTGTCTCTCTCTGTCTCTCTCTCTGTCTCTCTCTCTGTCTCTCTCTCTGTCTCTCTCTCTCTCTCTCTCTCTCTCTCTCTCTCTATATATATATATATATATATATATATATATATATATTTTCCTCTTCTCATTCAGCAGTCCCTGTAGCATTTCTTGTAGTGCTGGTTTGGTGGTGATAAACTCCTTTAGCCTTTTTTTTGTCTGGGAAGCTCTTTATTTCACCATCTATTTTTGAATGATAGCCTTGCTGGATATATAATCTTGGTTTCAGACCCTTGCTTTTCATTAACTTGAATACTTCATGCCAGTCCCTCTGGACTACAGAGTTTTTGATGAGAAATCAGCTGACAGCCTTATGGGAACTCCTTTGTAGGTAACAGTTTGCTTTTCTCTTGCTGCCTTTAAGATTCTCTCTTGGTCTTTAATTATGATGTCTGGGCATGGACCTGTTTGGGTTCTTCTTGCTTTGGACTCCCTGTGCCTTCTGGACTTTTGTGATTTTTTCCTCCACCAGATTAGGGAAGTTTTCTCCCATTATTTCTTCAAACACTTTCTCTGTCCCTTGCTCACCTTTTTCTCCTTCTGGCACTTTAATTATGTGAATACTAGAGACCTGGTGCATGAAAATTCATGCACTGGAGGGGGGGCGTCCCTCAGCCCGGCCTGCCCCCTCTCACAGTCTGAGAGCCCTCAGGGGCGGGAGGCGACACAGTAATCAGGGGAAGGCTATACCCCATCACACCTCTACTGCTGCCACTGCCAGCAGCACAAGCCTTGGCCAGCCCTGGTTACCTGAGCCTCGAACAGCCCTGGGCAGATGGGTAGCTTCCATCTGAGGCTTGCCTGCACCTCGGGCATTGGATGGGCAGCTGCCATTTGAGGCTTGCCTGCGCCTCGGGCTGGCCCTGGGTGGTTGGGGGGCTGAGGGGGCTGGGGGTCTCCAGAGGCAGGTATGTGGAGCGGCCGGGCATGCCTGGGGGCGGGCCCAGCCTTGCTGGGAGCCTGCCACCCTGGTGCGGCTGAAGGGACTGGGCACTGCCATCTTGTGGCTGTGGGTGCCACCATCTTTGAGGGTGGGGCAGTCAATTAGCATATTCCCTCCTTATTGGCTGTGGGAACCACCATCTTTGAGGGTGGGGCAGTCAATTAGCATACTCCCTCCTTATTGGCTATGGGCGCCACCATCTTTGCGATGGCATGAGGGTCAATTAGCATAGTCCCTCTTTATTAGATAAGATTGTTACAATTCATGTCGTCCCTCAGCTCCCTTAAGCTGTCCTCCTGTTTTTTAATTGTTTTTTTCTTTTTGGTTCTCTGGGTGATGAAAGAAAAATACCACATGATCTCACTCATTTATGGATAATTAAGACCATTATAAACTGATGAGCAAAAATAGATACAGAGGCAAAGCAACATCGAACAGACTGTCAAACTACAGCGGGAAGGTGGGGGTGGGGGGTAAGAGAACAACCGAAGGACTTGTATGCATACATATGAGCATAACCAATGGACACAGACACTGGGGGACATGGGAGGCTAGGGGAGGGTCAAGGGGAGAAAAAAAGGAGACATATATAATACTCTTTGTAATACTTTAAGCAATAAAACAATTAAAAAATAATAATAAAATAAAATAATTCACTGATCCAATCCTTAATTTCCCCTAATCTGCTGTGTATTCCTTCCAATGTGTTCTTTATTAGTGCTATGTCATTCTTTATTTCTGACTGGTCTTTTTTCATAGTTACTATATCTTTTCTCATGATGTTGAGATCTTTGCCATCATTATTCTGAATTCTGTATCTGATAAATTTATTATCTCCATTTCGTTTAGCACTTCTTCTAGAGAACTCTCTTATTCTTTCATTTGGGGTTGATTTTTCGTCTCCCCATTTTGATTGCCTGTTTGGGTTTGTGTCTATGTATTAGGTAGATCTGCCACAGCTCCCAATCTCTACTGTAGAACAATGTCATGCACTGTTTCTGAAAGGCCCTGAGTATCTCATTTGGAACTATCAGCAATCCACAGCTTGTGGCTCCCTCTGCTGGGCTTGGATGTCTTTGGAAAGGACCAAGATGTGCACCAGGGTCTTCTTTTCCTAGCCCCAGTCCTAGAAGGAGATCAGGCAAAGACTCAAAGCCCCTAGAGACCCACCTCTGCTGTAGTCAGATTGTATTCTGGCTTGATTAGCCTCAAGCCATCTACCACAGGGTGAGATGAGAGGTCTTCCAATAGGGTGGGGAAACTGCCTTCCCCCAGGCAAAAACTGCCTGGATAGCAAAGGTCTATGGAAAAAGATGTCCTCCGCAGTGAGGGAACAACTCAGCACAAGAAACTAGGGTGGCTGCCCTCTAATCTCCAATCCCAGGACCCCAAACCCTGGACTCTCCTTACACACTCCAGTCCACTCTCCCTCCCTCTGCCAGAGCCCAAGGTGAGTGGCTGCACAAGAAGTTTTGTGTGTTGCCCTTTTAAAAGGGTGCCTGCAGACAGCAACTCTGCTGCTTTTCACAGCCAGATGTTCTGTGGGCACCTATCTCAGTTCTGGTTCTCTGGGGTGGGGAGCCCATCTTGGGGTTTAGACCCCGGAGTTCTCGGTGGGAACCCCCCACAGCTGAGATATCCCTCCAGACCTTCAGCTGCTGTCTGGGGGAGCCCAGCCAGCCCTTTTGCATCTTCACACTTCCTACCAGTCTCTATGTGGCCTCCACTTTCCATCCTTAGTTATCAGGGCTCTCTCCAGCTAGTCTTCAGTGGATTTTTCAGAGTGGTTTTCTGTGTTTTAGTTGTATTTTCAGTTTGGTCCTAGGAGAGTGTCAGTGTAGCTTCCACTTGCTCAGCCACCATTTTTAAGATCCTTTTTTTTTTCCCCATTGATTTTTAGAGAGAGTGTAAGGGAGGGGAGAGACAGAAAAAGAGAAACACTGATGTGAGAAGAACACATCGATTTGGTTGCCTCCCACACATACCCTGATCAGGAATGGGGATTGAGCCTGCAACCGAAGTATGTGCCGTTGACCAGAATCAAACCTGGGACCCTTCAGTCTGCTGGCCTACTCTCTATGCACTGAGCCAAAGGCAACCCAATTGCTTTTTAACTGCACATAATTTAGAATCAGTATTCAGTGAATAAAAGCTAGTTTAAGGTGGCTGACTTAATTAGAGATAATGGCTTATCACTTTTCGGTCTTGTGAAACCTACATGGAGTTCTCTAAAAAGGATTATTAAAAGTTATCTAAAACTGGTTGTGGAAATAAATGGAATAAGAGTTTCTAGGTGAAATTTTGGCAGTTTCCAAAGTCCTTTGGTTCCTTAAAGTCTTCTATTAAGATCCAATAGGATGTTAGAGTGATTAAAAATGATTGCATATAGAGAATAAGATATGTGTGCTTGATAAAAGAAGGTATGACGATAGGAAATACATTTTGCTGAAGGAAAAGAGTGTGATTTTATCCTAGAGTAAAATAATTAGTCTAGAATAAGAAAGGAAAAAGAACAAACGCTGAAAGTTTTATGAAAATTGCAGATGGTTTGTGTATGTTGCAGGTTAATGAAGAAAGAAATTTGAAAAGGAAATCTTATGTATGGTCAAACTAACCAAAATTGGAATGGATTTATTTAAGTTAATTTTAAAAGTATGCTGGCCAGCCCTGGCCAGTGTGGTTCAGTTGCTCGGACATTGTCCTGTGCACTGAAAGGTCGCAGGTTCGATTCCCAGTCAGGACACATGCCCAGATTTTGGGCTTGATTCCCTATAGAGAGCAGCATATAGTGTAGGGAGCATGTAGTATAGGGAGCATGTAGGAGGCAGCTGATCAATGTCTCTCTCTCTCTCTCTCTCCCCCTCCCTTCCTCTCTCTCTAAAAATCAATAAAGTTCCTTTTTCTAAAGAGTATGCTGATACAGAGTTGGAATTTGGGTTTTTCTCTGTGTTAAAAGAACATATTTTCCTGTACTATAATATGCTCTTGATAAGAAATTATAAGGGATAAAACAAAAATTTATGTTTATTTAAAGTCATTTCTTGTGGTCTATAGCATCAAATCTTTGCTTAGGTAAACCAAACCTTTTTAAGATTGAAAAAAGCTAAATTTTGGTTCTAAACATTTAAATTTCTGTAACTGCTTGTGAAGCCTTTGTCACTATGATTAAATCAATAATTAAAGTAAGGAAATCTCTCTTTACAAATGGGAGAGATGAAACTAATCAGGCCTATTTGAGGTTTGAAAAATAAATTTTATCCAATTGGCCTCTTTTTCAAGGATTAAAGTGACCTAGTGATGATTTCCATGTGTTCTCATTGGGTAGAAGCATTCCCATGTGGAAGGGCTACAGCCACAGTTGCAAAAATACTTTGAGAGCCCGAGCTGATTTTGCTCAGTGGATAGATCGTTGGCCTGAACACTGAAGGGATCCAGGGTTCGATTCTGGTCAAGGGCACATGCCGGGGTTATGGAATCGACCCCCAATAGGGCATGCAGGAGGCAGCCAATCAATGATTTTCATCATTGATATTTCTATTTCTCTCTCTCTCCCTTCCTCTCTGAAATCAATAAAAATATATTTTTTAAAAATACTTTGAGAAAGGAGTTTCCCTACTTGGCAATTGGAGGACCCACTTTACAAGACAAATTCTATACCAGGAACGCAAAATGCGGTCAGTATTGCAGCATCCCCACTGCACTTATCACCCCCAGTCCTCTGGCTTTACGGAACAAACCAAATAAGTACTTTAAACTCAATTGAAAAAAAATGTTAAATCTTTTGATCTGCCTTGGCCTAAAGTCTGTCCCTTGTATTGCTTAACCTAAGATCACTCCCTTTGTAAATAGCGATTTCCTTTTGAAATCATTATCAGAAGACTTATAAGTTAGATTAGGCAATGCACAAATGTATGAAGGAGACCTATTGCAAAGAGTTTACAAAAGCTCATGAAGCTTGCAGAGCCATCTTCTCTCTGCGCTCTCCCGGGAGATGAAGGCCTCAAACATCACGGCCCATGGAGAAGGACCTCTCCGCACAGTTCCTTCCAGCCGCACTGAAGGAGCCCACCTGGGGACCGGGAACCAATCTCTGTGCTGCAGAAGTCAAAGGGTGTTGTTTCTCATTGTAAAGAGGCTCTCAAACTCACACCTCACTCGCCTGACTGGACGCCCAGCCTATCAGAGACCTCAAATGAAAGTTACCCAGAACAGCCCACTGGTCAGACAAAAAGCAGATGGCCCTCGGAGCCCACGGCTTTTCCCGGGATCCACGGCCTGTCCAGAAAAGTTAACGCCTGCTATTTTATTCCATAATGTTGTTGTCATAATGATTATGTTCCTGGGCATATTAGTGAGCTTAATTTTCTTGCAACAAGCCCGTCACCTTCCCTGTGTTTTAGATTGTATGTTCTAGTTATTCCACATCATGCCATCATGCCACTATATGGCACTTCCTGATTTTTGCCGTTTTGACCCTTGTAAGTGGGGACCTTGGCATGGAAACACACGGTGCTTCCAAACCTCAGCCCCGCGGGGAACCTGTCTGAACACTGGACGGCCTTCCAAGGCCTGCCTCTACCCCTGGCAAAGCTGATGATCCTTCAGTTATTCCTCAGCTATTTCCCCACCGTCTCTGACTTTACTGTTGATTTTACAAGCCCCCTCTGTAAAGCCACTGTGGTGGCAGGAGACAGCCTTATTCTTTTAAAAAAAAAAAAAAAAAAAAGCCTTTTTTCTTTATTCTACACCAGCGCAACCTACATGGTTGCTTTTTCGAGACAGCCTTATTCCGCCAACGAAGTCGACGTTCCAGTAATTTACACACCACCCCTGTGAGAAATAATTCATTACTCAGGACAATTGGTAGCTTAAGGAAAAATTGTAGCCTCACATTTCCCCTGTATAAGGAGCTGTTTTATTTGTTTTGTTTTGTTTTTATAAGGAGCTGTTTTAGACCTATCTGTACGTTCCCTTGAGTCTGACCAGTCAATGAAGTCAAGTTTCTATGTCCTGGCGGAAAGAAGTGCTGGCTAGTTTTTCTAAAAAGCACATCACCTCTGCCCTAGCCGGTTTGGCTCAGTGGATAGTGTCGGCCTGAGGACTGAAGGGTCCCGGGTTCGATTCTGGCCCAGGGTACATGCCCAAATTGTGGGCTCGATCCCCAGTGGGGGGGGGGGCGTGCAGGGGGCAGCTGATCAATGATTCTCTCTCATCATTGATGTTTCTCTCCTTCCCTTCTTCTCTGAAATCAATAAAGAAATATATATTTTTTTTAAATTTAAAAAGCACATCATTTCAAATGTGAATCATTTATTTTATCTAGAATCATCCTTTTTACGCTAGACCTAGGATAACCCCTGTATTGATATTTGATTAGTCATTCAAGTGGAAAGGATCTGTTGTCAGTTGAGGTGATTTAGAGCAACATGGAAAGCAAAAACTGATGACTAAGATAGCCTGTTGTGTACAACCTTCATGCATAGTTCAGGGCGTGTATTGTCCTTTTCCCAATACCTGAGAACAAAGGGGCAATTTCAAACATAATAAATTTTCCTTCAGACATAAGTAATATTTTTTCAAATGTTTATTGATTTTAGAGAGAGGAAGGGAGAGGGATAGAGAGATAGAAACATAGATAAGAGAGAAACATCCATTGGCTGCGTCCTGCTCACCCTCCACTGGGGATGAAGCCCACAACCCAGGTATGTGCCCTGACCGGGAATCGAACCAGTGACCTCTTAATTCATGGGTTGACACTCAACCACTGAGCCACACTGGCCAGGCAGGAAGTAATATTTTAACAGCAGTCAGTCCACCAACTTAAGGCTGTAACTTTCCTTTCTTCTCTCTTGGGACTGATTCTATTGAATAGAGTTCAGTATTTTGAAAATAACCTTCCTTTGTGAGTTCCTTATCTTTCACCTCATGCCAGTGCTTAAGTATTAAAGTGTATTTTAACTAATGTCAGAGAGAATAAGCCTAACAATTAAATGTCTATTAGTACGGATAATATTTAACATAATTTTAAAAGTTAATGATGCTACACATTGTGGGGGTTTTTTAATTTATTATTTGTGTGTGTATGTGAATCCTCACTCAACGGTACTTTTTCCATTGACTTTTTTTTAGAGAGAGTGGCAGGGAGGAGGAGAGACAGAGAAACATCCATGTACAAGAGACACATTGATTTGAATGGTTGCCTCCTGCAGGCACCCTGACAAGGGCCAGGGATCGAGCCTGCAACCAAGGTGCATGCCCTTGACCGAAATTGAACCCAAGACCCTTCAGCCGAAGGGCCGATGCTCTAACTACTGAGCCAAACCAGCCAGGGGTTTTTGTGTGTGTGTGCCACAACCTATGAACCGGAGGTCACAGTTTGACTCTGGGTCAGGGCACATGCCTGGGTTGCAGGCTTGATCCCCAGTAGGGGCGTGCAGGAGGCAGCCAATCAATAGTTTGCTCTCATCATTGATGTTTTAATCTCTCTCCCTCGCCCTTCCTCTCTGAAATCAATAAAAATATTCCAAAAAATAAGAAAGAAAGAAAACATGTAAGTGAAGCTATGGTTTTAGTTATAGCTTCTGATTTCCATCAGTCCCATTCCTTTTAACTCTTCTCAAAGGTAGCTGAATCTCTATCGTTCAAAGGTGAGTGTGGATAGAATTTTAAGATAATATGAGAGCAATGACTTCCTTAGAACTGTGCGCTCAGCTAGACATAATGATGCACCATCTACCAGACCATTAACAAAATATCCTTCTCAGCCACTAGACATTCGAGCTCAGCAAACGTCTTTAGATTCTTTAGCGTAAGTGGTCCCTGACAACAAAATTGCCCTTAATTATTTACTCACAGCTCGAGAGGGAGTTTATGCTATAGCCACTATTTCCTACTGCCCCTGGATAAATACCTTCTCCCAGGCAGAATTAGCAACAATCAAACTCCTTAAACTCACAAAATCTCTTAAATGATTTGGCCATTTTGCTTCTAGCACCACAGGCTGGTGAGGATTTAAATCCTCTGATATTTTTAGCTGACGTCCAACTGAACTCAGGGTTATTTTAAGGTCTGGGTTGCAAACTGTTTTACTCATTGTTATTCTAACTTGTTCAATATAATTTATTTATTATCAAGCTATTGATGTTCTTCATAGCCAAATATTTTTGTTAATCTTTATTATTGAAAGTATTACCTATGTCACCTTTTTCCCCCCATCAACTGCCTCCAGCCCACCCCCGCCTCCCACCCCAGGCCCTCACCACCCCACTGTCTGCGTCCATGGGTTATGCATGTATGTACACAAGGTCTTTGGTTGGTTACCTCCCACCCACCCACCCTTCCCTGTGCATAGCCAAATATGTAAAGCCTTCTACTTGAGCAGTTGTTGAACCAAAGATGGAAATGATTCATCATGCCACTGAATCCCCTTCATGTTTGTACTTCGTAATAGTTAAAACCTTTACTCCTGATGCCAAATATCATTTTTGTCAATAACCCCTGATTTCTCTTAATGTTACCAAATAAGTGCCTTTCTTGTTCTTTCGCCTTTGCCAAGCTGTTTTGGCTGCTTCTATAAGAGACTGGGAATTTCCTTAATCCCGCAGATGCTGAGAGACCTCTTGTGAGCAAACGGCCTAGTTGTTCCATTGGCTAATGCCCAATCACAGGCGTTCTGCCAACAGACGAGATGGGACTGGGTTAGCCACGCCACTCCAGCACCAACATGGGACACAATGACCTGCTCATCATCACACTGTCTGTCAACAGGTTTTGATTGAAAGCGGGAAATATCAACACCAAGAAAAGATGTACCTTCAAAGAAGGACTCCTTGTGGTTGATTAGGCCAAATCCAGAGTCTAGCAGCCATTGTTTACTGAGGCTTCCCATGCTGCTGCACATCGCGGAAAAGCCACAGGCTGAGCTGTCTGCCACTGAGCCAGCCTTTATAAAGCAGCTCCGAGTCTTGTATTTCAAACAGTGTAACTGAGACCTTTCTCATTCAATCCCAGGTGTGCAGCTGTATCCTCATTGCATCTTTACCAGCCAATCAGAGCAGCTCCATCACAACCAATTAGAACACAGAATTCTAACCAATCGGGACAGTGTTATTTGGACCAATCAAAGTGTCAGAATTTGGAGTCCTCATTTGCATAGAAATGGGCCAATCAGGGGCCAAGTATGGGAACATCTCCCCTTTGCCTTGGTGGAGTGCACCACCAAATACTGCACTTCCCCAGCTTCAGCTGTCTCACTGGAGCTGTGACATTTGAGCTGTGACACTTAAGCAGCAGCACAAGTGGTTTATGTGAGCTGCTTCACTTGAGCCATTTCACTGGAATCAAGTTTCTCCCATCACTGCGCTCCAGGCTGGAGACTGCTGTTGGCATTGAATTGGTGGCAGCAACTTTTTGTCCACAAAAAAATACCTTATTATATAATCCCATTCCACAACCAGATGTTCCATATCAAAGCGATACCCTAAAGCTATAGTAACTAAGAGTATTTATTCTTGAATAAATACATAAGGCCAATGGAAAGGATGCTGGGTGTATACACAGAAATTTGATATTAAGACGTCATAGGGGCTTGGGCCCAGGAATGGGAAAATACTGGGTGTGCCCAGCCAGTGTGGCTCAGTGGTTGAGTGTTGAACTATGAACCAGGAGGCCTCATTTGCATAGAAATGGACCAATCCAGGGCACATGCCAGGTGGTAGGCTCAATCTCCAGTAGGGGGCGTGCAGGAGGCAGCCAATCAATACTTCTCTGTCATCATTGATATTTCTAACTCTCTCTCCCTCTCCCTTCTTCTCTGAAATCAATAAAAATATAAATATATTTTTAAAAAGAAAAATACCAGGTGGTCAGGAAGCCAAGTTAAGATCATGTGTCCGGAAGGTGTGAAAATCGCTGTTCCACGTGTGCAGTTGATCAAGGTTTGGGCTTCCTGGAGTGGTGGTAACCAGCACCAGTACTATCTGGCCCCCACAGCACAAACACGAAGACAGTTGCCAAGCAACCCAACAAGAGGAAATAACCCCACCTTGACATGGAAATGCCACTCCCTGAACCCTTCACAAACACTTCTTTTTATGCAAGCCTACCTTTTACAAAAGCCCGCCTTTTCACGCAAGACTGCTTCATCCCCAGCTTGTAAAAGCAGCCAAGCAGAGCCGGCCCACAAGCCAGTTCAGAGGACCTTCCTTTCTGCTGTGCTGCCTCCCTGTGCTCAAGCATAAGCTTAATACAATCTGCCTGGAGATTTATCTGAAGCTTCCTCTCAATTTTTTATCTCTTAATGAGAAAAACAGCCTGGCTAACGTGGCTCAGTGGTTGAGTGTTGACCTATGAACCGGGAGGTCACGGTTCAATTCCCGGTCAGGGCACATGCCCGGTGTGGGCTCCATCCCCAGAGGAGGTCATGCAGGAGGCAGCCGATCAATGATTCTCTCCTCATTGATGTTTCTATCTCTCCCTCTCCCTTCCTCTCTGAAATCAATAAAAGTATATTGAAAAAAAGAAAAAACAAACTTTTTTTAACCCCACTTCCCACATCAACCACTGCCCCACTTTCTTAAGTGATTCAGCAGCAGCTTTTGACAGTTAACCACTTCTTCCTGTGAGGCAGGCCAGTAAGCCAGGGCAAGCGAAAAAGGAAAATTGAGACAGATGGCTTAACAGCGGTTTGCAGCCATCTAGTAAATCGTATCTTCTTTAAACCAAGGACACTTAAGAGTAAATGATTTGCACTTCTCTACAGCCAGAGGGTAAATAGCTTAAATCACCCTACTCAGGGAGACAGATAGCAGAAATCCAATTACTATACTGTAGTGCCATTTGCCAAAACACTCAAGGACAGATGAAGCTAAGAGAATAAATCTCATTTTGGTACATCAGCATAAAGCTCATGAATATTCTATTGATCCTCCCCTAAGACCTCCCCTAACAGCCTAGCCTTTAAAACCCCTAAAAAAACGAAGGTCCCAGCTCCAGCTCTTCCTCCCAGAAGCACGCCTACACCTTCTCGCCTCTCCCCCACTTCTTTCCCCACAGACGAGCATCTCCTAAACTCTATAGGCCCCCATGAGGCTGGCAACCAGGGCAGTGGCTGTTCGTCCTGGGCAAACTTCTGACCCTGTCCCCAAGGCCCCTTTTCTCTGGCTTCTTAGTGAGCCAACGCAGCCCAGCCTCAGCTTCTTTCCCCACTAGTCCCTCTCCTGTTAGCCCAGGCTCTTCCTTATTGTGCTGTCCTCAGCTTTAATAACTGCCCTCTAAGACTCACCTGGACTCGTGTGAAATTTTTCTACATGAAGTCAAGAACCCACATAGAATCTGCCAGCCCTAGGCAGGCCCACTCAGGGCCAGATCCCCTTTCAAGTAACACCTGGACCTAATTTGAACATTGGTTTCTGGGACCCCCACACACACACACACACTCCCATTTTCCTCATTCTCTTTCACCCTGGTCCCTCTTCCCAGTTTCTTTTGCCAGCCCCTCCTTTTCTCTCCAACTGAATAAGGAGGATCCCAGAGCTCAGTGCTTGGTCCTATTTTTTACCTATACTCTGTCCTTATAAATAGCTATAAATAGCATCTATATGCTGATAACACCTATGTTTACGTCTTCATTCCAGACCCCTCCCCTGAGCTCCAGACTCATATATCCAGCTAACTGCCTGATCCATGTCTAACAAGCACCCCAAACCAAGTATGTTGTAAATGGAACTCCTGATCACCCCCAATCCTGATCCCCTCCAGCTGGCCGCATGTCAGTCTCAAGCACACAAGACAAGGCTAGGCCAGACCAAGGCCTGATTCAACCAGTAAAGATAATGAGCCCCATTTAGGTCAAAAAAATGTATTTAGTTTTGTTTTTGTCTTTTTTTATTATTTAGATTACATTGGTTTATAACATTAAGTCCTCACTTGATATTGTCAATTGGTTCTGTGACTTTAAGCAAAATGACACATAATGAAACCAGTTTTAGCATGGGCTAATTGACATAAATAAGAGTTGATCATCATCTCGTCAACCTCATAATGAAGTGATGTTGAACAAAATGATGTTATTTGAGGACCTGCTGTATATAAGTTTCAGGTGTACAACATTGTAATTCGACATCTATATATACTACAGTGTGCTCACCCACCAAAGATCTAATTTCCATCCATCACCATTCAATTGACCCCCTTTACCCATTTTACTATCCCCCACCCCTTCCCCTCTGGGAACCACCAATCAAACTCATAGATTCAAACACTGTATTACTTACATAGACAACAAAATCAAATTTCCCTGTGTTTTTTTTTTAATATAGTTTATTGATTTTTTACAGAGAGGAAGGGAGAGGGATAGAGAGTTAGAAACATCAATGAGAGAGAGACATCAATCAGCTGCCTCCTGCACACCCCCTACTGGGGATGTGCCTACAACCAAGGTACATGCCCTTGACCAGAATCGAACCTGGGACCCTTGAGTCCGCAGGCTGACACTCTATCCACTGAGCCAAACCAGTTAGGGCCGTGGTTGGCAAACCATGGCTCGCGAGCCACAGGTGGCTCTTTGGCCCCTTGAGTGTGGCTCTTCCATAAAATACCACGTGCGGGCGCGCACATACAGTGCGATTGAAACTTCGTGACCCATGCGCAGAAGTCGGTATTTTGTGGAAGAGCCACACTCAAGGGGCCAAAGAGCCGCATGTGGTTCCCAACCACGGTTTGCCAAGCCGCAATTTGCCGACCACTGGGTTAGGGCATCCCTGTGGTTCTTGTCCTGCACAACAACAAAAATGACACCAAAAAAGAGGGAGACCACTTTCTAGACTAACAGACAAAGCTGTTTTGGTCTGTAGCTCTGCCAGGGGGTGAGCCAGGAAGCCTCAAACCACATCAGAACCTGGGAGACCACAGAAACTGGCTCGGGACAGCTCCTAAGGGAGGTAGAAGGATAAGTGGGAGATGACGCCAGAGCACCTCCTCACAGGCCGCGCATTCTGTGTCCGGGAAGCTCACAGGCATCCTGCTGAGACTCAGGGGAGCTGTGGTTCTGGCTACTGCCTATGTGACCAATGTAGTGGTGCCAGGTGGCCAGGGCACCATGGGGAGCTGTGGCCTCACATTCAGTGGCAATAGTGTCCTTCCCATTACTCAGACCAAAAGTCATCAGGAAATCCTATGCTGCCTCTGAATATGTCCAAAATATGACCACTACTCACCACCTCCCCTGTTATCAAAACTGTGGGAGCCACAAAAGACATCAAGTGGCTGAATGGATTAAAAAAAAAACATGACCCATACATTTGCTGTCTACAAGAGACCCACCTCAGAAGAAGGGACTCACATAGACTGAAAGTGAAGGGATGGAAAAATATCTTTCAGGCAAATGGAAATGAAAAAAAAGCTGGGGTAGCAATACTTATATCGGACAAAATAGACCTCAACGTAAAGGCCATAACAAGAGATAAAGAAGGTCACTTCATAATACTAAAGGGATCGATACAACACGAGGATATAAGCCTGATAAACATATATGCACTCAATGTAGGAACACCCAAATACATAAAAAAAAAACTCCTGGAAGATAGCAAGGGAGAGATCAACAACAATACAGTCATAGTAGGGGACTTTAATACACCCCTGACATCACTGGATAAATCCTCTAGCCAAAAAATCAGAGAAATCAAAGAAACAGCAATCCTAAATGACTCACTAGATCAGATGGACTTAATTGACATCTTCAGAACATTTCACCCCAAAGCCACAGAGTATACGTTCTTCTCAAGTGCACATGGGACATTTTCAAAAATAGACCACATATTGGGTCACAAGCAAAGTCTCCCCAAATTCAAGAAGATTGAAATCATACCAAGCATCTTCTCAGACCACAAGGGCATAATATTAGAAATAAACCACAATAAAAACAATCCAAAACACTCAATCACTTGGAAGCTGAATAGCACGTTATTAAATATTGATTGGGTTACCAATGAGATCAAAGAAGAAATTAAAAACATCCTGGAAACTAATGACAATGAAAACACAACAATCCAAAACCTATGGCACACAATGAAAGCAGTCCTGAGAGGGAAGTTTATAGCTCTACAGGCCTACCTCAAAAAACAAGAAAAAAATGGTAGTAAATCATTACAACTCCAAGAATTAGAAAGAGAGCATCAAGAAAAGCCCAGAGTGAGCAGAAAGAAGGAGATAATAAAGATCAGAGCAGAAATAAATGACATAGAGACCAAAACAACAATACATAAGATCAATGAAACCAAGACCTGGTTCTTTGAAAGGATAAACAAGATTGATGAACCTCTAACCAGGCTCACCAAGAAGCAAAGAGAGAGGACCCAAATAAACAAATTCAGAAATGACAGAGGTGAAATAACAACAGACCCCACAGAAATACAAATGATTATTAAAAAATACTATGAAGGAGAAAAATGTTCCTTTTCTACACAAATCTGATTCACAAATCTGGGAAGATTAGGAAGTTAGTAGGAACCTGGCCTGTATGGCTCAGTGGCTGAGCCAGGAGGTCAGGGTTCGAATCCCAGTGGGGGCCTGCAGGAGGCTGCCAATGGATGATTCTCTCTCATGGCTGATGTTTCTCTCCCTCTCCACTCCATCCCTCTCCCACTCTCTCTCTCTCTCTCCCTTCCTCTCTGAAGTCTATTTGCTCGCTCTCTCTCTCTCTCTCTCTCTCTCTCTCTCTTTCTCTCTCTCTCTCCCTCTCTCTCCATATCTGTGGGAGACTCCCTTATGGCCAACCCTGACCAGAATGTCCGTGAGACAATGCTCACCTTTCATCCCCCTTAGTGAGAAGGTCCCATGCACCTGCAGACAAGGAGTGTGTGTGAGGATGGCCCCTCGCTCCTGCCCAGGGGGTGTAGACCAGGTGTTAGAGCTGGAGCCTGGAGGCCTAGATGCCACCAGACACTCCTCACAGGCTGTTTATCCGATCACTGGCTTTAATCTCATTGCCGGCACCGGGCGGTATAAAAGGCAGGAGCCTTTGGAAACACGTCAGAGGCACCAGCCCTGACGGCCAAGCCCCACAGCAGCTGAGCATTGGGCCAGGATCACCCAGCGTGAACGTCTGTGTCCGTGAGAAGAATGGCATCTCAAGATGAACCAGCCAGGAACGGTCCCCGGGCAGGAAACTTCCAGCTTAGATCTCGTGGAGGACCTGCCAACCAGGAGGGAGAGGAGGCGGAGGAGGTCGGCTTCCCCAGCCCTGGGCTCATCTCATTGAACAACAGCAGCCGCGGGCATGGGAAGGCGGAGCTGCAGGGCATCTTTTGGTCTTCCTGCTGTGGCTGCAGCCAGACACGCACAGTAAGCAGGAGATGATTTCCCATCTGTCAGTGGAGCAGTTCCTGCTCAACAGGCCCAGCAGCGAGGGGGCCGCGGCAGGAGAAGTGGGAGTCGAGTGGCAGAGACATGGAGGCGTTCATGGCGCACCTGGTGGATGAGGGCCTGAGGCCCCCCAGCGTGGTCCATGTCAGCATGGAGGGGCAGGAGGCCCTGTTCTCGGAGAACATGCCCGTAGGACAGGCCCTGGCCCGCTTCCAGGAGCAGCGCTCAGCAGCAGCCCCACGGCGCTCACCCCGGGGACACCCGGACTCCCCCAGAGACACCCCGGCCAACAGCACCAGGAGATGCAGATGAAGATGGCGGCAACCTTTCCAGTCCAGACCATCAACCCCCCTCCCTGCTCATCCTGGAGGGAGAGAGCCCTCGGGGGCCCGCAGAGGGCGAGGTGTCCGGGGAGAGTCCACGCAGCTCCGGTTCAGCAAGTCCGGGCGCCCCCACCGCCCAGGAAGAGCCTCCCCCGGAGGAGGCGCCCCGGGAGGCGGGGGGCGCCGGGAAGCTGTACCAGTGCAACCGGCGTCCCCGGGTCTTCGGGTATCTCTCTCGGTTCCAGCTGCACCAGAGGAGACACAACAACGAGCGGCCGCCACATGCGGCAAAGGCTGCTTCCAGGCCTCGGACCTGCGCGTGCACGAGCTGATCCACGCGGAGGAATGGCCCTTCCGCTGCCGCCACTGCGACCCGGCCTTCAGCCCCCGGACCAACCTGCGGGCGCAGGAGCGCATCCACAGGGGCGCCAAGCCCTACGCGTGCTCTCAGTGCGGGAGGACCTACCCCCAGTCCTCCACCTACCACTGCCACCTGCGGATGCACCAGAGGAAGGCCTCCGCGTCCGGGGCCTCCACATCCAGCGGCTCCACATCCAGGGCCTCCACGCCCCGGGCTTCCATATCCAGGGCCTCCACGCCCGGAGCTTCCTCCCTGTAATGTGTGTATGTAGATATATTTATTTTATTTTATTTATTTTATTTTATATTTTTATTGATTTCAGGAAGAAAGGGAGAGGGAGAGAGAGAAACATCCACGCGAGAAAGAGTCATTGATCAGCTGCCTCCTGCATGCCCCCCACTGGGGATGAAGCCCACAATCCCGGGAATGTGCCCTAGAAAGTGGCTGACAGGTTTCCAATGACCAATAGTTGTTGAATAAATAAAAGTGTATTGTTTATTTCTTAAAATCCAAAAAGAAAAAAAAAATACTATGAACAACTCTACTCCAACAAACTAGACAACCTGGAGGAAATGGACATATTCCTAGAAAAATACAACCTTCCAAAACTCAATCAGGAAGAATCTAAAAATCTCAATAGGCCACTAACTATGGAAGAAATTGAAGCAGTCATCAAAAAGCTTCCAGCAAACAAAAGCCCAGGACCAGACGGCTTCACAGGGGAGTTTTACCAAACATTCAAGGAAGAACTAAAACCTATCCTCCTCAGACTACTACAAAAAATTCAAGAGGAAGGAACACTTCCAAGCTCATTCTATGAAGCCAGCATCACCCTAATACCAAAACCAGGTAAAGACAACACAATGAAAGAGAATTACAGGCCAATATCCCTCATGAACATAGATGCCAAAATCCTCAACAAAATCTTAGCAAATCGGAAAGATCATACACCATGATCAAGTAGGGTTTATCCCAGGGATGCAAGGATGGTACAATATCCGCAAATCAATAAACGTGATACATCACATAAACAAATTGAGAGAAAAAAACCACATGGTCATATCAATTGATGCAGAAAAAGCATTTGACAAAATCCAACACCCATTTCTGATAAAAACTCTCAGCAAGGTGGGAATAAAAGGATCATACCTCAACATAATAAAAGCCATTTATGACAAACTCACAGCCAACATCATACTCAATGGGCAAAACTAAAACCATTTCCCTTAAGAACAGGAACAAGACAGGGATGCCCACTCTCACCACTCCTGTTCGACATAGTACTGGAAGTACTAGCCATTGCAATTAGACAAGAAGAAGAAATAAAAGGCATCCAAATTGGAAAAGAAGAAGTAAAACTGTCCTTATTCACAGATGGCATGATATTGTACATAAAAAACCCTAAAGACTCCATCAAAAAACTATTAGACTTGATAAATGAATTCAGCAATGTAGCAGGATACAAAATTAACCCCAAGAAATCTATGGCATTCTATACACCAATAGTGAACTTACAGAAAGAGAGACTAAAAAAACAATCCCATTTACCATCACACCAAAAAATTAAGATACTTAGGAATAAACTTAACTAAAGAAGTAAAAGACCTCTACTCAGAAAACTAAAGGACGTTGAAAAAAGAGATAGAGGAAGACATAAACAGATGGAAGAACATACCATGTTCTTGGATTGGTAGAATCAACATCATTAAAATGTCCATACTACCCAAAGCAATCTATAAATTCAACGCACTTCCAATTAAAATATCAACAGCATATTTCACAGATCTAGAACGAACTCTCCAAAAATTCATCTGGAATAAAAAAAGGCCCTGAATAGCTGCAGCAATCTTGAGAAAGAAGAAGAAAGTAGGTGGGATCTCAACACCTGATATCAAGCTGTATTACAAAGCCACTGTTCTCAAAACTGCCTGGTACTGGCACAAGAACAGACATGTAGATCAATGGAAGAGAATAGAGAACCCAGAAATCGGCCCAAACCAATATGCTCAATTAATATTTGACAAAGGAGGCAAGAACATACAATGGAGTCAAGACAGTCTCTTTAATAAATGGTGTTGGGAAAATTGGACAGATACATGCAAAAAAATAAAACTAGACCACTAACTTACACCATACACAAAAATAAACTCAAAATTGGTAAAGGACAGGAAACCATAAAAATACTAGAAGAA
The DNA here is from genome assembly GCF_014108235.1 of Myotis myotis. Lineage (NCBI taxonomy): Eukaryota > Metazoa > Chordata > Mammalia > Chiroptera > Vespertilionidae > Myotis > Myotis myotis. The sequence continues at coordinate 104,592,647 of NW_023416357.1, read as the reverse complement.
TCCAAAGGCAACAAAATCTCAGACATATGCTGAAGCAATTTCTTCACCGATACAGCTAGGGCATTGGAAACTAAAGAGAAAATAAACAAATGGGACTACATCAAAATATAAAGCTTCTGCACAGCAAAAGAAACCATCAACAAAACAACAAAAAAGCCCACTGCATGAAAGAATATATTTGCCAATGTTATCACCGATAAGGGTTTAATCTCCAACATTTATAGGGAACTCATACAACTTAACAAAAGGAAGATAAACAATCCAATCAAAAAATGGGCAAAGGACCTAAATAGACACTTTTCAAAAAAGGACATTCAGAAAGCCAAGAGACATATGAAAACATGCTCAAAGTCACTAATCATCCAAGAGATGCAAATCAAAACAACAATGAGGTACCATCTCACACCTGTCAGAATGGCTATCACTAACAAATCAACAAACGACAAGTGCTGGAGAGGATGCGGAGAAAAGGGAACGCTCGTGCACTGCTGGTGGGAATGCAGACTGGTGCAGCCACTATAGAAGACAGTATGGAGTTTCCTCAAAAAACTAAAAATGGAACTCCCATTTGACCCAGTGATCCCACTTCTAGGAATATATCCCAAGAAACCAGAAACACCAATCAGAAAGGATATATGCACCCCTATATTCATAGCAGCACAATTCACCATAGCTAAGATCTGGAAACAGCCTAAATGCCCATCAGTAGATGAATGGATTAGAAAACTGTGGTACATCTACACAATGGAATACTATGCTGCTGTAAAAAAGAAGGAATTCCTACCATTTGCCACAGCATGGATGAACTGGAGAGCATTATGCTAAGTGAAATAAGCCAGTCAATGAAAGAAAAATACCACATGATCTCACTCATTTATGGATAATAAAGACCATTATACACTGATGAACAAAAATAGATACAGAGGCAGAGCTGCCTCGAACAGACTGTCAAACTACAGTGGGAAGGCCGGGGAGGGTTTGGGGCCGGGGGGGGGGGGGTATGAGATCAACCAAAGGACTTGTAGGCATGCATATAAGCATAACCAATGACACAAGCCACTGGGGGGTAGGGGAGGCCGGGGAATGTCAAGGGGGGGCGGGGGGGGGGGGGAAGGAGACATATGTAATACTCTTAGTAATACTTTAAGCAACAAAAAAAAAAGCAACTGTGGGAGCCACCGGCATCCACCTGGACTGTGGCGGTAGGCCTCTCCTGTGCCCCACGGCTTCTCTACTCCCCCTCACCAAGGTCAGTTTTCAATACAGTAGCCAGAGGGATCCTGTTAAAGCACAAGACGTAGATTGCTTGCTGCTCAAAACCTTCCAAAGGCTCCTCACCTCACTGGGGGCAAGCCAGTCTTCTCCATAACCTGCAAGGCCCTGCATGATCTGTCGCCCCCTGCCCCGCCCCCACTTGCCTCCCTAAGCTCGTCTCCTTTTCTTTGACCCCTTGCTCCTTCCACTCCAGCAATGCTTGCCTCCTGGCTGGTCTTCGAACATGCCAAACACTTCCGTCTTCAGCCCGTCACGTTGGCTGTTCCCTCTGACTCAACTATTCTTTCCCCAGATACCTCCCTCACCCCTTTGCGTCCTTCATGTAAGTGGGTTTTGCAGCACATGACTCTCTATACTCAACATCACAAACCCCTGCTGTTATGTTTCTCCTCCCAAGCTTTTCTGGCTTTGCTCTCAAGAGAATGAGGGTAGCAGGGGGGGCCCACACGTCACCCAGGATCATGGCTCCTCTCTTCCCAATCTCTCATCCAATCTCTCCCAATCTTTTCCCCTGACCTACACACAGCCAACCTGCTCTGTCTAGAAGCCTCCCATTTGCTTGGCCCGCCGCATTCAAAGGAACTGGCCACTCAGAATCTACCCCCCTGTGAAGGTGCTGAGAAGTACAAATAAGAAAACCTTGTTTTTCCATTACACTGTATTGCCAGTAAAAATTTCACCTGAAAGTCATTCTCAACGATCGCATTAAGGCTTTGGGGTCTGGAACCAGACTATATGGAAGGTTAAAATCCTAACTCTACAAGTGACCTTGAGCAAGGTACTCTCTGGACTTCACTAGCTTCCTTTGGAAAACAGTGGTCATAACAGACATATCTCTTGGAGTTGCTCTGATGATTAAATGAGATAACAGATGTGGTGAATATTCTGTCACTATCACCTATCATTATTCTACCCACTGGGTCTTGGGCTAACCAGCCCTGAAGACACGTGAAGAGTATTGGCCTCCACGTTGCCTCTGCCCAGATGGAAGCATCCTGGACCACTCCACCTGCTCCCTCAGGAGTGTAAGCCAGGAGCCAAATGTCAGGCGGGTCAGAAAAATATATAGATTGGCTTGGCTTAGTTGTGAACTATTTCATACCCCCGACTTCCACACCCATAGGCTTTGTGGAAGGCTTGGTGCTTCCTCCAAGAGCATACTCTTACATGAGGTCACTCGCAGGGCAGGGACAGCCGTGCGGCGCCACCACCCCTGAAGTGCTTCCTCTTGCTTCCCATCCTTGAAAACGGAAGTCCCTCGGGGCCTGACTGGAACAGTTCAGAGAAGTGCTCGTTCCTGGAATCGGACCGGAAGGACGCTCCCTTCCCTCCAAGGAGAGAACCACCCTCTTTTATGTGGGTTATTTAGGGGTGACGCGGGTAGATGCAAATGTCAAAGCAACACCGCCCCCCAAGTGCACAGGACAGGTCATTTTTGGAGCGTGGATCAGATGTGTCCTAAGATACCTGACTCTGTTCAACCCCTGAAAGGTCTAGGAAGCCACTGTAATGGTATTTTTTTTCTCCCAATTTTATTAACGATACAAACAGTAGTATAACAATATTAAAGAAAACAAGCAAAAAAAAAGATAGTCCTACCACCATAAGAGATCAGCTTTTCTTCATTCACACCCAGCACAGATATCATTTACAAACTTGTCATGATAGGGTAGGTTTAATTTTGTAACATGGTTTTGACATATAACATTTTAGCATAAATATTTCATGGAGCTTTACAGGACTCGATTTTAGTGCATATAAAAGATTTCGCTAAGTTGGGAAGTTTTAATATTTTACTATTTTAGTCAATGCGGCATTAAATACTTTTCTACATACAACCTTTTGCTTCTTTGGAATTCTTTCCTCCAGATATAATTTTTTAAATGAAACGACTGGGGCAAATTAGGTGCACATTTTGAGACCCTTCATACCCTCTGCTAAATGGCTCTCCAAATGGGTGCGCCGCATGCATTCTGTCTTGAAGCCACGTTATAGAGTGCTTTGTAGTTTCAACCCATTTTAGACGTTTCATCTCAACCATCTGAGCAGGCTGGTCTGACTTCTATCTCCTGAGGCACTTTAGCAGATTAACTCCAGCTCCCTCTCCTGTGCCTCTTTCCCATAGAGACTGGAAAAGCTACCCACAGACTTTCCCAGCCTGCTTTGCAGCTGGAGTGGCCATGTGACTCCATTATGACCAATGCGATGTACGGGGAAGCCTTGATGGACAGAGGAGCTGACACCTCCCCTCCCTGAACCTCCTTCCCAGAAGGTGGGAGTGATGCCTAGAGCAAACTAAGTTACGAAGGAGTAGAGGTGACAGGAAGCGGGTGGAATCTATTCACAGAGGAGCAGATGCTGTGCCGGAGCCACGCGGCCCCTGCGAGAGAGATGAGCGTGCGCCTGGAGCGCCTGCGCCCTGTGGGTGCTCTCTGTTTAGTCCCGCCCACACACCTGAGCCCCGCCTATCTTCACCCCAACCCCATGTTCTTGTAAGACTTTGGGCAGGTGTCTGTTCCTTGCAGACAAGTAAGCCTTCAGGGATTACAACTGTTTTTCTCACAATTGATATTCTAGTTGGTGGAGTCAAAGGATCGGGGCAGTAGAGGCTTTGTTCTTCCGGGGCCACGGGAGGAGAGGAGGGTGTCATACCCCGGGGGCCATTGACCGCTGCCCGACCACGTGTATCCTGCAGGGCAGTGAGGAGGGTGAAGCAGCCCGTAAGGGTGACAACCACATGTCCCTGATTTGCCAAGTCAAATACGCCTCCCATTTGTAGTCAAAGAATCAACAGGGGAAGGGCTCCCATTGGATCTATGTTTATACCCTCTTCGAAGCAGCGTCAGTTAGCAGAAAGCCGATTAGGCACCGAGCTGCTCTGTGGAGACTCACGTAAATGCACCGGGTCTGAGTTTAGAAAGCCAGATATCACCCCAGAGCCCAGGACGGTGAGCAGGAGCCGGGCCCAGCCTGGCCCGGAGGGCGGCCAGGCACTTGAGGAACTCTGCCATCTCTCCTGTTCTTGCCCCCAGACTCCCCATTTAACAAATATTTACTGAGTGCCTACTGTGTGCCAGGTGCTCTTCCAGGCTCGGAGGATACAGACGTGAATAAGAGAGGACAAATCCCTGCACTCAGAGCGTTTATGTTCTCAGGGGACCACATAAGCCCTAGGCCTTCATAAAAGCAGGGGCGATGTGGTGTTGGCTCTAGCCCGGTGCCCAACACGATGTCTGGATAAGGCTCAGTAAATGTTCTTGTTGGACACTTGTGGTTGCCTCCCAGCATCCAATCTCCCTCTTCCAAGAAACTCTCACTTCCCGTTTAGAGGACTATGTTATTTGGGAAAAATTGACTTCACCCCCAGCTCCAAGGGGAGAGCATGTGAACGAAGCTAAGCCAATCTATATACTTCATACCCCTGACTTCAGTGACTCGTTCAAGTATGTGCATGTGGCCTAAGCCAGGCCAAAGTGGAACTGAGGACAAAAATGCCTTTTCTCTGTCCAGTGTAATGTAAAAATCTGGAACCACTGCAATTAATTTTTGCTACCGTGAAAAAAAAACCTACACATCACCAAACAGAGCCAGATCCCTCATGAAAGTGTGAAACTTGGGATCAGACCACACCTGAAATCCTTTCTATTGATGGACTTTCCAGTTCTATGAGCCAATAAATTCTTTTTATTACTTAACTAGAGGCCCGGTGAACGACATTTGCCCACGGGGGGGCGGGCAGTCCCTCAGCCCGGCCTGCACCCTTTCACAGTCCAGGAACCCTTAGAGGATGTCCGACGGACGGCTTAGGGGAGCGAGCCTACGCTGCAGTGGGACATCCTTAGCACTGCCACGGAGGCAGGCTGCTGTGCTCGCCACCTGTCATCCTGGCTTGTGGCTGAGCCTCCTGCGTTGAGCCTCTGCCCCTGGTGGTCAGTGTGCGTCATAGCAATCGGTCATTCCACCGTTCAGTCGATTTGCACATTAGCCTTTTATTATATAGGATTCATTTTGAGTTAAATATTATTTGCAACCAAAAGTATCCAAACTGGTAGAGATATTAAGTCCTACATATTAGAAGAATGTTCAAGCTGACATACAACACAAACCAACAGGTTCCAAACACAGTCCAACACAAAATGACAGAACGGGATATGTGTACGTCTACGTGAGGTTTCACACATTTGGATACGAAGAGACAGTTCAACCCCCTGAGTGCCTTCTTAAGAACCTTTCAGCAGTTCCCTATCACCAACAGTTAAAAGTCAAACTCCTTCGCTCCTGACAATTTAGTCCATAAATAACTTTCAGCTTATGTCTAACCACTTATAGCCCAAGTGCACTCCGTCAGTTACACTCAGCTGCCCGACGTGGAGGCGGCATCCAGGATGGCCCCCAGTGATATTCCTCTCCAAATACTCATAGCCTCGCGTAGCCCCCTTCCTCATGAAACATGGCTGGCCTGTGCGGCCTGTAAAATACAGCAGAGCTGAAGGGGTGTCACTTCCAACACTAGATTCTGAGAGGCTTTGCAGCTTCTGCCTCGGTCCTTTGGATGACTCTCACTGGAGGCTGGAGGAGGCCACTCCCCCTGCTGTGAGGATGCTCAAGCTGCCTGCTGGTGGAGAACTGAGTCTGCCCACCAACAGCCAGACCACTCCCCCTCGGAGTGAGTGAGCTGCTCTGGAAGCAGACCCTTCCGCCAAAGTCAAGCCTTCAGGTGATTGCAGCCCCAGCTGACGTCTGACCATGACTGTCGGACTGCTGAGCCACACCATCCCCAATTTCCTGACCCAGAGAACTCATGGGAGATAAGAAATAACTATCGCTGGGGCTTTGTTCATTTGAGTTTTTTAAGTATAGACGTCTTTTTTTAGAGCAGTTTTAAGTTTAACTTGAGGGGAAGATCCCCCATATATTTACTACCCCCACATAGCTCAGCAATTTCTAACCTTTGTCATCTCATTACACATAAAGTAATTACTGAGATTTTGTGGCACACCAAAAAATACATGTTTTGCTGATCTCATACAAAAAAAATAGGTATAATTTTGATTCATTCACACCAGATGGCGATTGTGTGGCTGCTGTCATGTTTTTGTTTTTGTTTTCTTTCTTTTTTTTTCTTTTTCTTTTTTTTTTTATTGATTAAGGTATTATGCTGTCATGTTTTTATCTGCCAATCTAAGAGAAAAGAGGTCAGGGCCCCTGACGGAATAGTAAGGTATTGCATGCTTTAAAAATTCTGGTTGAAAATCGCTGGCATAGCCTTTCCCATTATTAACATCCCCCACCAGAGTGACATATTCACCGCCTTCATAATTTTGCCTTTTCCAGAGCGTCGTATAGTTGGAATCATACAGTATACAGCCTTTTCCGACTAGCTTCTTCCACTTAGCAATATGCGTTTAAGTTTCCGCCATGCCGTTTCATGGTTTAATAACTCACTTCATTTTTTAAAAAAATATATTTTATTGATTTTTTTACAGAGAAGAAGGGAGAGGGATAGAGAGTTAGAACATCAGTGAGAGAGACACATTGATCAGCTGCCTCCTGCACATCCCCTACTGGGGATGTGCCCGCAACCAAGGTACATGCCCTTGACCAGAATCAAACCTGAGACCTTTCAGTCCACAGGCCGATGCTCTATCCACTGAGCCAAACCAGTTCGGGCGACTCACTTCCTTTTAGTACTGACTAATATTCCCTTGTCTAGATGGACGGTAGTTTATCCATTTGCCTACTGAAGGATATCTTGGTTGCTTCCAATTTTGGCAACTACGAATAAAGCTGCTAGAACGTCCTTGTGCGGGGTTTTGTGTGGACATATTTCTCAGGCCCTTTGAGTAAATACCAAGGAGCTTAATGGCTGGATCACACAAGAAGCGTGTGTTTAGTTCTGGAAGAAACTGCCAACCCAGATTGCAAACTGGCTGCACCATTTTTGCGTTTTCACTGGCAATGATGATGGTTGTTTTAAGTCATTAGGTTGGGGGTCATTTGTTATGCAGTTTTAGATGACGACTACAACCTACATTGAACATGTCTAGCATGCTTCCTGCATCTGTGTGTAATCCTTAAAAACTCCTAATTGCTTTCCAAGTGCCAACTCAAGCTGTCACCTTTTCTGAGAAGCCTGCCCTGATTTCCTACTCAGACCCAGGCTCTCTTGCACATAGCTTTATTAGAAATACTCACACTCTGACTGCATTAAATGTGTATGAGGTGATTTCTCCCATTATAGCCTATTGAAGGCCACAGTTTTCAATTATCCAAGTGGAAATTCCCAAGACTGAGAATGGTACGTGCCACATTAAATGTTGCTTGAATAAATAAATAACTAAAGTTTCAGCTCTGGACAAGCCAAAAAATGCCTTACTCTAGTCTGAGGCGCAAAGAAAGGGTACGAAAGAAGGGAATAGTGGTGAGAAGGGCCAAAGATGTTATTGCAGGACTCATCTTGCACCTAGCTCTTTCGTTCACTTTGAAATCTCCTTTCCCTGGTCACAAAAATGTCTACAAAACCTGGGTAAGCAGAAGTGGGTTGTTCCATTTTTGCTCTTAAAAAATTAACATGCATGTAAAAAAGTGTAAAAGCCATCGCAACAGCGAACTGAAGCAATGATGTGGACAGAACCTAGACACAGAACCTAGAGACTCACAGAACCTAGACACAGAACCTACACAGAACCTAGAGACAGAAGAACTTCGCTGGAGAGAACATGGCAAAAGATCCTGGACCCAACCTGGCAACAGAAATTGGCAAGAGAACCTGACTAGAACCTGGTGACTGAACCTGGCTGGAGAACCTGGACAGAACCTGGCTGGAGAACCTATCGAGAGAACATGGCAAAAGATCCTGGACAGAAACTGGCCACAGAACCTAGAGACAGAACCTAGACACAGAACCCACACAGAACCTAGAGACAGAACATGGCAAAAGATCCTGGACAGAAACTGGCAACAGAACCTAGAGACAGAACCTAGCAAGAGAACCTGGCTGAAGATCCTAGAGACAGGACCTGGCTACAGAACTTGGTTGGAGAACCTAGCCAGAACCTGGCTGAAGAACCTGGCTACAGAATCTGGTGTCCGAACCTGGCTGGGGAACCTGGGGAACCTGGCTGGAGAACCTAGCAAGAGAACATGGACACAGAACCTGGCAATAGAACCAGGCAAGAGAACCCAACCATGCTGATCAACTGAACGCTGCCTCCGAGTCTTTCCTTCTTCGCCGACTCCGTCCACACCTTTGGGGACCCCTGGACCTGCTGGGGTTGGACCCCAGCACATCCGGGCCTGCTATTTGCCACCCAGGGTGGTGGGGCGGAACAGCACCATCCTGCCTGCCCTGCCAGCTGTCTGCGACCTGGGGTGGCGGGCGTCCCGTGTGCGACCTGACCCAGGGCAGCTGGGCGGGGCAGCAGTGATCGGCCGGCCCGCCCAGGCGTCCTGTGTTCAACCCAACCTGGGGTGGCGGGGCGGGACAGTGTGGCTCCTCTGTCACCCCAGCTTCCTCATCACAGCTCCCTTGGGGGCCTAAGCCTTTAGTCAGACATCCCCCGAGGGCTCCCTGGCTGCCAGAAGGATGTCTGACTGCAAGCTTAGGCCTGATCCCCCAGGGAGTGGGCCTAAGTCGACAGGTGGACATCCCCCCAAGGGGTCCTGGACTGTGAATGGGCACAGACCAGGCTGAGTGATCTCCCCCCCCCCCCAGTGCACAAATTTTGTGCACCGGGCCTCTAGTTTTATACAAGTTGCGTTCAAGACAGGAACAACTTAAGCAGCAGAGAACAGAAACACGTTTGAGAGCCAGACTTCAGATAAGCAACTTAACTTCTCTAACCCTATGTTCCTTCATCTAGGCCTAACAAAGCACTTGACACAGTGCACATTCCAGATTTGTTTTGTTTTGTTTTAATGCCGTTGGATTAATAGTAGACAATTTATTTCTCACAGAAATAACAGTAGGGTATATTCATTTTTGCATAAGTTCCTCAATGTCAAAAGCAAAGTGAAGAGGAACAGGTGAAACAGGTATGAACACTGAGCTATGGAGAGAAACCCCAAGCTTATAATAATTAAGGAACCTTGCCCTAGCTGGTTTGGCTCAGTGGTTTAAGTGTCTGCCTGCAGACTGAAGGGTCCCAGGTTCAATTCCAGTCAAGGGCACATGCCTGGGTTGCAGGCTTCATCCCCTGGGGGAGGGCAGGGGGGCGGGTGCAGAAGGCAGTCAATCAATGATTCTCTCTCATCATTGATGTTTCTGTCTCTCCCTCTCCCTTCCTCTATGAAAACAATAAAAATATATTTTAAAAAAAAAATTAACATGCATGTAAAAAAGTGTAAAAGCCATCGCAACAGCGAACTGAAGCAATGATGTGGCCAAAAGCGAGTGCGAGGAGGCAAAGGGCTATATCTTGACAGCATCTAGAAAGGAGGAAGGAAAGGTCTGGATTTAGACACATCCTGCTCACAGACAGAGCAAGAGGAAATGTGGTTTTAAAAGAGTTACACCAGTGAGGCTAGAAAACCCATGGGCTGGGGGTCTTTCTCCAAAATCTGGACAATGAAAGTTATTTTGGGAGTAGAGACAGAAAGGTCTCCGAGGTAAGGCACTGAGCCTAGAAACAAACAGGAATTTGAGGAAGAGTTGGACCAATGTTTAGTTAGAAATAGGAGGATTTGGACAGATTTAGAAAGTAGTGTCAAATGAACTCAAAAAAAGCCCAGAGGCTTTGCTAGAAGTAAAAGGTAAAGAGTTATTCAAGGGTCTTAGAGTTTGCAAACTGGGGACATGGCCAGGAAAAAAACAGGAAGTGTTCCTAAAAAGGAAAACAAGTTAAGAGTTCCTACAATAAAAAGCGCATTCTTGTGCAAACACGATCACTAACTCTGCATAATGTTGCAGAAGTGAGGGGAACCAGGTTTGCTAAAGTAATCGTGGTGATAGAAATGTTATTAGCCTCAGGGGTTACTGAGCTGCTCCATTCTATCCAAGTACAGTGTAAAAAAAAATAATCAGTCCTACATTCTTAGTCCTAGAGTTGGTCCAGGATGGTTACCAGTCAGATGTCAGCCTGTCTGGATGATGGATGCCAGGTCTAGAGCAACAGTGGCCAGCCTTTCAGACCTCACAGACCATGATTTGGCTACCACTGCTCCAAAGGTTTCCTTAAAGCAGCGGTTGCCAACCTTTCAGACCTCACGGACCACCAGTGGCCCGTGGACCACCAGTTGGCAACCTCTGGTCTAGAGGATGACCTCCGGGAGGTCTCGATGATGAATGTATCAGGTGGATGTTAGGTGGCCTGGATTCGTGAGTCCTTTGTGGCGTAATCAGAGGGTTATCTGGAGGTCTGGTGCACGTCCACATGTTGACACACAATCAGCTGATGTATATCCCGGCCATGACGCAGGACTGGAAAGTTCAAGAGTTTAAGCTCCTGGGCTAGTTAGCACAAGAACAGAGTCATTTCCTCCTGCCTCAGCCTATTAGGTTTTAGTAATTTAGCAGATTAATTATAGTGAGCCCGTTGTATTTCTTCACTCTGTCCTCAGTAAAAATTGAGGACAACTTCTGATTTAGCTATAGATGTGGGAATTAAGTGACTGATCTGAACACAACTAATAAGGATATATGTCAAAGATTAACTTTTTTAATACATGTTTTATTGATTTCAGAGTGGAAGAGAGAGGGAGAGAGAGAGAGAGAAACATCAATGATGAGAGAGAATCATTGATTGGCTGCCTCCCGCATGCCCCCAACTGGGGATCAAGCCTGCAACCCGGGCATATGCCCTGACTGGGAATCGAACCCTGACCTCCTGGTTCATAGGTCAATGCTCAAACGCTGAGCCATGCTGGCTGGGCAAAGATTAACTTTAAAAAATAGAATGTCATTTCTTTAAGAATTAGAGCATGTTTTACAAAAACAGTTTTAATTTTATGCCCCAAAAGGACAGAAATGATATATGCCATATTCTCTGGTTCTACATTAAGGTAGAAAATAGAAAATATCACAAACACAACAAAAATACTTAATTTTTCTTTTTAATATATTTTTATTTATTTCAGAGCGGCATGGAGAGGGAGAGAGAGATAGAAACATCAATGATGAGAGAGAATCATTGATCGGCTGCCTCCTGCTGAGGATCAAGTCCACAACCCGGGCATGTGCCCTTGACCAGAATCAAACCTGGACCCTTCAGCCTGCAGGCTGGCACTCTATCCACTGAGCCAACCGACTAGGGCTAATTTTTAAAATTAAACATTTTAAGAACATAGAAGAAATATAGCCGAAGCCGGTTTGGCTCAGTGAATAGAGCGTCGGCCTGTGGACTGAAAGGTCCCGGGTTCAATTCCAGTCAAGGGCAAGTACCTAGGTTGTGGGCACATCCCCAGTAGGAGATGTGCAGGAGGCAGCTGATCGATGTTTCTCTCTCATCGATGTTTCTGACTCTCTATCTCTCTCCTTTTCTCTCTGTAAAAAATCAATAAAAAAATATATAAAAAATTTTTAAAAAGTAAAAAAAACAAAAGAAATATAACATGTTGCAATATGTTTAAGAACATATTGCATATAGCATGTTATATTATAAAATAATAATAAAACACTAATAATAACTGACAGTGATTCAGCATTGGCTCTGTGCCAGTATTAAGTGCTTTGCACCTGTTCACTCGTCTAATTCTTCATAAAAATCCTATGAAGATGATATTCCCATTTTGTAAATGAATGAACTGAGCCCCACAAAAGTTGTGTAATTGTATATCAAGCTTTTACAACAGAGATTACATCTGTTGGGGTGCTTTGGGCTAAATAATGGAGATCGCAACTCAAACAATAGCCAGCACATCACAGCCCAGAACAAGACCGGAGGGAGCCCAGGGTTGGGTACTCAGCAGCTCAGTGCATATTAAGGACCCGTGATTCCACGTCATTTCACTTAATCCCATGATTACGCTAAACTGAGTTGTTCTCAAGCTCCTCTTCATTCCGCTAAAGGTTCTCCTTGATCCTTTACCTGAAGTGTTCCATTTCCACAGTCTCCACTACTGTGGTTTGCTTAGCCTCTTTCTGGACCCTTACAACTGAATTCATGAATCTCTCACTCATCGTTTGTTCATTAAAATACTACACATTGAGCAATCATTGTGTGCTAGGCATTGGGGATCTCAAAATAATCAAAACACACAAAGCCCCTGCCCTCATAGAGCTACGTTCTACCTGGGGAGTGCAGCAGACACTGACAGCACCTGCCCTCAAATCCCTCAGATCCCAACACCCTCAGACCCCGCGGGTCAACATCCAAGTGGCTGCTAGGAACACAACCCATTGAGCTGCAAGTGCCACTCTGCTCCCAAGGCAGCTCCCAACCAACTACTTTCAGAAGCTGCTGTATAAACACCCCAATTCTGACGTGTGTGTTTTTCATCACTTCCCAGAGCTTGCCCTCTGGATTAATGTCCAGTCACTCCCCGAGGTAACTGGCTTAATAATGCGTCCTTTGTAGAAAGTTTTGCAGGCTGAATGAGTGCTGGATATTTAATGTACAGCATGGTGGCTCTAGTTAATAATACTATATTGTACACTTAAAACATGCTAAGAGTAGATCCTAAGTCTTCTCACCATAGGGGGGAAAATTACTACGTGAGATGATGGATATGTTAATTAGCTTGATTGTGGGCAATCATTTATATATATACTCACATTGTACACTGTAAGTATATGCAATTTTTTAAAAATATTTTACTAATTTTTTAGAGGTAGAGAAAGAGAGAGGGAGAGAGGGAGGGAGAGAAAGAGAGATGAACGTGAGAGCATCACGTTGCCTCCTACATGTGCCCCAACCAGGGATCAAACTCCCAACCCAAGCATGTGCCCTGATCGGGAATCAAACCAGTGACGTTTGGTGCACAGGACAACGCCCAACCAATCGAGCCATACCAGCCAGGGCTGTGCCATTTTTATGTGTCAATTATACCTCAATAAAATGAGAAGTGGGGCACACCTTTAATTGACTGCCTTTCCCCCCTTGCCCCTCTGCCAGTGATCCCCGCACCACCCTCCTGGTACTCAAATCCTTGTCTCAGGGTCTGCTTCAAGGAGAATGCAAAACAAGACAGAGAAGCAGCTGATAAGCAAGAATGAGGAAACTGCTCCCAGGAAGTCATATATCAGCCATGTGAAATGCTGCTGAGAGGTTAAGAACAGAACAGGATCCATTGGATTTAGCAACACAAACTTGACCTTCAAAAAGGCCCTAGCAGAGGTGTGGGGCATGTGGATACCAGACTGATGTGGCTTGAAGAGTTGAAACAAAATAGCTGTGGGAGTTCTGGTCAAAATGTTGGCATAGGTAAACGTGGTACTCACCACCTCCCACAATCATTTCAAAATTACAACTAAACTACAGAATAACCATCATTCAGAACTGCCTGAAATCTGACTGAATGGAAGTCCTACAACTAAGGATACAAAGAAGAAACCACTTGGAGACTGGTAGAAAGGGTAGAGACCCAGAACAGGCCAGTCCCACACCCATGTGTGGTGGATAAAAATCGGGGTGGATATCTTGGCTGCAGAGGTTCTCCCGGAGAAGGAGAAGTCCCAGCCCTGTACCAGACCTCCCAGCCCAGGACTCCAGTGCCAGAAATAGAAGTCCCCACAACTTCTGGCTATAAAAACCAATGGAGATTTTGACTGAGGGAGACAAAGGGCTGCTGGAATCCCAGGCAATTCCTCTTAAAGGGCCTGTGCTTGGATTTAATTGGACTCACTCTTTCTGAGCTCCAGCACTGGGGCAGCAATTTGAAAGGCACAGAGACATATGGGGAAGAACTGAAGTCTGTGACATTAGGGCAAGAGCTGGGGGGAAAGCTTTCTCCAAGATAGAAGTGCTGGCAGAGGGACACCATGTCTGAGACTCTATCAACCTGGCTCGCACTGTTTACCCCAACTGATGACTGATGACTATCTGAGGCCTCACCCACCCAACTTTCAGACCTACCCAAGCTGTTTCCTGTGGCTTTTCCATATGAATGGCCTGTCTTGGTTCACGCTTCAGATTTTCCTAAAATCTCTCAAAAAAGCAGCATCTGGTCTCAGTGTGCCCCGATACCTCTTGCTAAGTGGCGCAGCCCCGGCACTAGGAGCAGCCAACCTGATTCACAGCTTGGCCTTGCCTGGGCACTCCAAGTCCAGCACAAGTAGCAGCCATCCGCAGATTGCTTTGTAACTCATGCCAAATAATAAAATTAACAAAATAATTGCTCAACGGGATAGGGAGTGGATGGGGAAGAAGCACTAAGGGACTGCAGGTTTTTGTAGCAAATTCTTTGTCACTATTTGACTTCTTTAACCAATGCTCTTCAAACTTTTCTGACTGTAACCACAGTAAGAAACTGAACTTTACTTTACAACCCAATACATACATCCAAGTGTCAGAGGCTAAGGATGGGTGGGATCACTAATGCACGGCTGGTTAGTGTGGAAACTGGCAGAACAGGTGGAACACTGCATAACCTACCCAGCATTCCACTTTCAGGTATTTGTCCAAATAAATTCAGCACATATTCGTTAGGAAACACAGACAAATATATTCATATCCACACTATCCATATTGGCTAAAAGCTGGAAATTACCCAATGCCCACCAACAAGAGAATGGACAGTTACAATTAATAAATGAAATATTACTATACTGCCAAGTACAACACCATGCATTAATTCTAGCAACATAATGTTACATCAAATTTGCAGATCCATGGTGCTAAGGAATAAGTGTTGATTTCGTCAGGTGTATTAACAGTAATATGAATGTGTAAGAAAATGCCCAGTTTTTAGAAATGAGTATGAAAGTATGCACGCGTGATTGTATGTACGTTTTGGCAATGGATTTGGCATCTTTATTAAAGTTATTTTTACAAATGTATGTCTCCTAAGGCTGTTTTCTACTTTAACACCTGCTTTGCAAATTTACATAAGCAGTAGAAAGGGCTTTGGTGAAACAGTAAGATTTCCAAGATTTACTTTAAACTATTGCAAGAAAAGAGAAAGAAAAACGTGATCAATACAGCAAGTGCAGCAGAATCTTGATCCCTGTTGAAGCTGGGTGATGGTACAAGAGGTTCATGGTATTCTTCTGTTTTGTGGGTCTGAAATTTTCATAATACAGAGATTTTTAATAAACAAACCCATCCCAGGAGACAAAGGAATTTCATGCCTCTTTCATACAATTCACAAACACGTAAAATGAAACTAAAAACGTGTGGTGATTAAAAGGAGGAGCAAGAAAACCAAAAACCACAAATCCAGGCTCACCGTCCCTCTGAGAGGGGGGCGGGTGTGGGTCAGGGGAGAAGTAAGTTTTTAGAAATAGTTGGCTTGTTGGATTAGGTGCTGGGCTCACAGGTGCTGATTTTTTAATAAATAGGCCGTGGAATGCAGGAGGCATGCACAGACCCACTGCTGAGAGCATGTGCCTAATCCAGGTCTGTCACCTGAGGTTAAAAATCGCACACGGGCCCAGCGGCCGTGGCTCGGTGGTTGAGCACGGACCTATGAACCAGGAAGTCCCAGTTCGATTCGGGTCAGAGCACATGCCCAGGTTGCAGGCTCAATCTCCAGTAGAGGGCGTGCGGGAGGCAGCTGATCAATGATTCTCTCTTATCATTGATGTTTCTCTCTCTCTCTCTCTCTCTCTCTCTCTCTCTCTCTCTCTCTCTCTCCCCCTTCCTCTCTGAAATCAATAAAAATATATTTAAAAACAAAAAACAGCGTCCGGTGTCTGCCCTTAGGGGTCCTACACTCCCCCTGTGAAAGGGAAGTCTCAGAAAGATCTCTGAACTGGGAGTGGGATGACATGTTCTGGGCCTTGCTCTGCCACTAACTTCCACATTGCTTCAGAAACAAATGCCTGCAAATGGCTGTTTCCTCACCCGTGAAATGAGCAATTTGACCAACGATTGCTGAAGCTCCTCTTAAGAGGAAGAATGACTGAATACGGGGCCGAGAGGCGAAACACAACAGAGATCCCTGGCAACAGGCTTCCAGCCCCACCAGCAACAGAGGGCCACACCCCGTCAGCCTCTCCTCCAGGGCTCTGGGCCTGGCCTCCGTTCTCCCCTGGCTCCTCGCCTTTGTAGACAGTGCTGAGCCCATTCCTCCACGCCCCAGACCCGACATCTGCCCCTCAGTTTTCCTTACCACCCCCCACCCCCCACCCCACTGTGTGCTCCCACCCAGAAACCCAGACATCCTGCCTCGCCCCTCACTGTTCTCGGGAAATCCATCCTGCCTTGGGTACCTGAAGACCCGATGCGAGGCCTGGTGGTTCCTGAAGCCACCTGCACGACCCCTGCTTCAGGCTGGAATGTCACTCTCAGACATCCACACAGGCAGGGCCAGAGCGTACAGCTTGGTCCTCACGCAGGTGACACAGCCCAACAAGGAACCCCCAGAGAGCCCGCTCCCGGGCCAGGACGCGCACCCCCTGCCTCTCCCCTCCTGTCTCCGCCACATCCAGGAACTGAGCGTCCTCGGGGAGCCTCCGCTGCCTCCCCCTTTCTCTCAGGAGGCTCTGAGGCTCAGACTCAAGCCAGCCAGAGCCGGAGGGCGAGGCGCACTCTCCAGGCCTCTCTCTTCTGTGTGCTCGGACTCCCCACCCTGCAGCTGCACCTCCCTGCCCCAGGGCTTCCTCAGAAACCTCAGCGATGGCCTGGCCCTGATAACAGGCATACGGGAGGGGAGATGACCTCCCTCAGGGCCCGTGGCCGGCAGGAGTCCCAGGCTACACACCCAAACTCTTCACCTCGCGTGGGATGAGGAGTTTCTTGGCGAGAAGCTCCCCTCTCCTTGTGCTAACCTCCTTAATAATTCACCTTCCCTGGCCCCACCCCGACCCCGCCCCCGGCCCCCTTCCCACGCCCAGGTGCTTTCTGTGCCGCATAAGTAAGCCTGCTGTCACGGGATCTTTCTTCGTCTTAAGGTCTGCTTGGGCGGGAACCCAAACTAAGACAGTGGCATCTCAGAGAATTCTCTAGGCCAACCCCTTCCCACGACAGATGAGGAAACTGAGACCCAGACAGAAAAATGACTGGTCTCCCCGCCGCCCCCGACACTGGCCATCACCATGGGCCCTCCACCCACATGGCCACCTCCACTTGAAAGACAACAGGCCAAGATACCTCAAACCCTTCGAGGAGTGTTCCCCAGGCTTCATTCACTCGCGCACCATCGTCACATGCCATTTTCATGTGTATCAGACCCACAGTACCACCTGTGGTACTGAACACGCTTTAATAGACTCTCTTTTTTACTTAAATTTCCTTTTTCCATGTTATTTTCTGTTTTAAAAATAAAATGATGGGGGGTTTTTGGTTCTTTTGGGGGGACATAAAATTTTACTGACAGGTCTAAGAGCCGGGGGTAAGGGTCCCTCCCCTCCCATGCCCCTACCCAGGGGCATCTCTCTGCTGGGAGCAGGATGCCAGAGGCTGCTGGACTCTTGCTGGTGGGCAGGTTGCTGCGGATGGCGTCCTGGCCCTGGAGCAGACTGTGCCAGGTGGTGATCCCCTGCTCCAACCACTTTTTTTAAAAAATTTAAGGTATGTTTTTTAAATATATTTGTATTGATTTCAGAGAGGAAGGGAGAGGGAGAGAGATAGAAACATCAATGATGAGAGCGAATCATTGATCGGCGGCCTCCTGCACGCCCCCTACTGGTGGTCCAGCCACACATTCCCTGGCGTGTGCCCTGACCTGGAATGGAACTGTGACCACTGAGCCACGCCCGCCAGGGCCTCCAGCTGCATCTTCATGTCCATGAACTGCCGCTACTCCGGCGCCTGCCCTTCAGTGTGGGCACGAACGTCACTCGGCTGGTCAGCAAGGACCTGGCCCTGGGCCAGCTGGGCTCCAAATCCAGCCTCTGTTGCCACCGGCGAGCCTTCCAGGAGCTTTCCTGCAGAACAGGCCCGGAGGCTGCTGCAGCCCGTGCCTCCGTCTTGCTAATCTGCAGTTGCTCCATGTGGCCAGCGACCTCTGAGTATGGGTCACCTCTTGGGGGATTTTCTTTAAATTGAAGAAATGGGTAGGGGTCCATATTGCCCCTGCTTCCCCATCAACCTCTCTCCATTTAACGTGCTGTGAGTCCTGGACAGAAAGTCCATATGGATGAGGTGTATCCCACCTCCGTGAAACGGTGCACATCAGACTGCCTTCCCTGCGTTTGTCTCAGACGCTTTTGTTGTGGGCGGAGCTCTAGAGTGAAGCCTCCTCTGTGTGAGGCAATAGCACCTGTAACTCACTAAGCTGGCGCTGTTTACCCAAACCACAGCCCAGCCCCGCAGGAATTTGCTGGTTGACTGATTTTCAATGGAGTGAAGTATACCACCCACCAAAATAAACAGAAGTGTGACCATTTCTTTATTAAATTATAGGAAAAGGGATGGGGGGGTGGGAGCGGCTGGGGGAGGGCAGGAGGAAGACAGAAAGAAGAGGGAAAGGGGCAGTTGGGGACCAGCTGGGGACTCAGATGGAACAGGACAGAGGGGCAGTGTCTGGAGAGGTGGACAGGAGAAGTGGGGGGAGGGTGGCAGCTCTGATGCGGGGCCCAGAGCAGGGCCGGGTGCGGAGTGGCTGCGCAGGCTCCTTGGCTGGCTGGTGGCCAGGCTCAGCATACCTCTGGGTCTTCCCAGCCACGA
The DNA here is from genome assembly GCF_014108235.1 of Myotis myotis. Lineage (NCBI taxonomy): Eukaryota > Metazoa > Chordata > Mammalia > Chiroptera > Vespertilionidae > Myotis > Myotis myotis. Next base: position 104,573,667 of record NW_023416357.1, on the reverse strand, counting down.
CCTCCGTTGGCTCCCTTGGCACTCGGGCTCTTGGTGAGGGTCATTCTGGAGCGAAATCCACCTCTGCGCTGACCTAGTGGCCCCTGGCCTCTCCAGGGGCTGACTTCCTCCTGAGGTTCTTCTTCAGGCAGGCCCGCTCCTCCTCCAGGCCTTCAGCCTGGTCTCCAGACGGGCTCTGGCCAGGCCAGCGGGCCCAGCACCCCCACCCAGCACCCCACACCCAGCGCCTGCAAAGGCCACGCTATCCCCTCCACGCTCGCACAGGGCCTGCTCTTGCCGGCGTGGGTGGGAGGCCATCACAACAGGACCACCTCGGTACTCTCAGGGGCCCCAGGCGCCCTGTCCCACTGCTCCTTGAGGAGGTGACTGTACTCCCTGGTGGCCGGGCGCCTGCTTCTGGGACCGGTCAAGATCGTCACCTCCAGGTCACCGTTGGCGCCGCCAGGACGCACACCTTGTCCAGTGCAGGCCAGGCGGGCGCTGAGGTTCCGCATGTGGCTTCCCGTTGCCCACCAGCAGCCAGCCGCCCGGCCACGGTGCCTGCATAGCCGCCGCGTAACCCCCACAGGAGAATGAGGACACGGAGCAGGCAGAGGACACCCACACGCCTCGGCCTCCCGGGCCTCGCGGGTGCTGGGTGCCCCCGCGCCACAGCTTAGGAAGTCATAGACAGAGGGCGCGGGACGCTGGTCGGAGGAGCTGTGGTCGGCAGGGGTGCAATAAAACTATGTTTTTAATAAATACACCAACATGGCTCAAAATTCAAAAGGTGTAACTGCACACGGGGAACAGTTTCCCTCCCAGTCCTGCCCAGCCTCCGGAACCGCAACCCCAGTCTCTCCAGATCCCCCAGGGAGGCCCAGTGTGCGCACGCGTTTTCTCTAATGCATGAACTTTAAAAGTTAATGTCATCTCAAAACCGCACATAAAAATCAGCATCGCTCGCTTATGAATCGAAAGTAATGGTCAAAGTAAACACAATGAATACAAAGGAAAATGAAATTCCTGGACGACTTTGCATTTTAACGGGCGGAGCCTGAGAGGTGCTCTTTCCGCCGGGAGTCCCGCGGAGACTGTCTTCGGGCTGAGTCAGCGGCGAGGGCAGGACTGGGAAGGGAACGGCGTTCCCACGTGAGTCACGGCTGCACGCCCAGGCTCTGCCCGCACAACAGCTCACAGTTGGCAGGACATCCCTGCCTGGCCTGGCCCTGAGAAACTCGCTGCTTGGTAGAATCAGCGTTGCCCCTTCCTCCCTGTGTTCCCTTCTCTGAGCATCGCCACCCTCGCTGGTTCTAAAGAGGAAACAGCGCTCAGTCCCCGCCTAAGAGCGCAGGCCACCCACCAGGCGTCTCTGAGTCCTCGTTCCTCCACCTGGTGGACAGTCAGAGCAACTCACTCCCCAACACGGGGACACGGCAGAGAAGTATAAAGAAAAGCTAAGTCTCCCGTGGGCGGCATGTTTTGACATTTCTTTTGTCTTTTTTTCAGGGGAGTTTTTTCTCATAATTGCAACCATGATGGATTAATAGTCTGATATAAGCTTTGTGGTTTCTCACCTATTTCATGAGTATGTCCCATCTCATTAAAAACTCTTTGACATTATATCGCACACTATTTGGTTCACAAAGTTTCTCGATGGTTTAAAGGAAAAGGCAGCATGTGTACACAGTGGGAACTGTTTCTACCCCTTCAGCCAGGCCCTGGGCAACTGACCGGGGGCTGCTGCCTGACTCGCAAGGCCTTCCAGGAACTCCCAGCTCTGCCAACCTTGCTAAACTTCCTCCTCAGCCTCTACTCTCAGGAAAAAGCCGGAAAAACAGTAGCAACAACTCAGATGTCTATGACGACCTTCCATTTTACTAGCACAGCATTCCCTCTGAGGATCTCAGATTCCCTGTCCCAGCCCCCGTGGCAAATGACTCCAAATTCTCTTACGATGGGGACAATATGTGATAGAAATGCTGCCCCACGTTCTCTTTTGCTATATACTTTCATTGGTTGAGAGACAGGAAGAGAGAAAGAGAAACATAATGTGAGAGCAGACCATCCATCAGCTGCCTCCTGCACGCCCCCTACTGGGGATCGAGCCTGCAAGCTGGCCTGACCAGGAATCTACTGGTAACCTTTTGGTGCACAGGACGAGGCATATATGCATAACCCATGGACACAGACAGTGTGGTGAAGGCGGGAGGGGGGGCGGCATAGGGCAGAGGGGTCAATGGAGAAAAAAGGGGACATCTGTAATACTTTCAACAAAGAGATAAAAATTTTAAAAGAAAGATATTGTGATAGACCCCCAGCCGAGACAGCTGCCTACCTTGGCAAAGGGTCCCAGCAGTAGCGTAACTACTACCACAGGGAGTGTAACTCCAGGAGCGGAGGTGGGAGAGGGGGGAGGGCAGGGCAGGAGCTGAGACAGTCAGCCTGCCAGTGTCTGCTTTCATCATCTCTGAAGAGCCCACAGCACCGGCCATGACAGCAGGAGTGTTTGGACGGCCATCATGACAGAGGTCCAGCTTATAGCCACACCAACCCCGTGTCCTCTCTTTTCCTCTAATGAACCTGAGCCTGAAGGAGCCAGCAGAGCAGGGTGGGGAGGGTTTGGGGGAAGGAGAGGGGTTGAAAGGAGAGTGAAAGACCAGATCCCCTTCCACGTGGGGTCACTTTAAATTGGAGGTGCCGTTGAAGGTTTGAATTTTGCTGGACTGGACACTCTCATGGCTGAAAATGAGACTGTTCTTCACGCTGGGATGACCTAAAGCTGTGTGACCCTCCAGAGCATGGCTGACCCACTGATAAACGGTACTGTCCTGATGTAGCCCTTCAAGCCCACCACTTCTTCCTCAAGTCCACCATCTAATGGTAATGCCATCCACATTTTAAAGGCACACATGCTAGGACACAGACTCTCCCCACACAGTATCCACCGAAGAGAGACCTTCGCACACGTGCACATAGAGGCGTGTGCAAGGACGCTCATTTCAGCAATGTTCGCAGTAACAAAGATAAGAAACAAGCAGCAATTAATCAGAGCATGATTAAGTAAGCAATGGCACAGCCGTACGGTGGAATACTGTACGGGAATTAAAAAGGAGATTCGCGTAGAACGTGACACCATTTATAGAGAAAGAAAAACACGGTCGCATCTACTTTCTGTGGGACATAAGCATGTACAGGAAGTCCTGGCAAACCACTCACCAAACTGGCAACCGGGGAGACCAGAACTTGGGATGGGGGTGCATGATCAGGGGACTGTCCCCATATCCGTGAGATATCAAGTATAGCCATGCATTCTGTATATTTTAATTTTAAAAATAATTTTAAGAACTTACATACCTAAGGGTCTGGAAGTCTAGATCCAACAGCCAGCACCACCAATGCAAAACTTTATGGATTGCCCGGCTGGTGTGGCTCAGTGGTTGAGTATCGACCTATGAACCAAGAGGTCATCATTTCCACTCCCAGTCAGAGCTTATGCCCCAGTTGCAGGCTTGATCCTCAGGCCCGGGGGGGGGGGGGGGGGGGGGGGAGCGTGCAGGAGGCAGCCGGTCAATGTCTCTCTCTCTCTCTCATCACTGTTTCTATCTCTACCCCTCTCCTATCCTCTCTCTAAAATCAATAAAAACATATTTTTTAAACTTTATGGATATTTCTTATTTAATCTTAAAAATCCATGCAAATTCTATACGCCATAATGTATTTGTTTTGATATGATCATATTTTCGATGTTTACTTATTGGTTAAATTAGGCAGCTTTCCTGCCGCCGCCATCACCGAGGAGAGGCAGTCTGGCGTAGTTGGTTCTCCAAGAGGCACCACGACGCGGACCCGGGTCCTCAGCTTGCACCACCATTGTTCCCTGGGGACACTGGAACCCAGGGGAAGAGGCAAGCAAGCCTAGGGGGGTGTTAGTTGTTTGGAGGCCTGGTGTTGTGAGGATGAGATAAATGAGAGTATTAGGTTATTGACACATAACAAGCTCTCAATGTCTTTGCCCTTTAGCATGGCCCTGGCAGGTGCCAGTTTGCTCTGGTCCACCGGAAGTCAGGGTCCCCCTCCCCCCCACCCTCTCAGCAGCCAGTTCTCTGGGATCCCAGTCTCCACAAGGGGGAAGTACTGAGTGCTGGAGGGACCCACTTCTCAGTTCCCATTTCACCTTCCCACTTTCTTTTTTTTTTTTTTTTTTTTTTAACACATTCCATTGATTTTCTACAGAGAGGAAGGGAGAGGGACAGGGAGCTAGAAACGTTGATCAGCTGCCTCCTGCACACTCCCCACTGGGGATGTGCCCACAACCAAGGTACATGCCCTTGACTGGAATCGAAACCGGGACCCTTGAGTCCACAGGCCGACGCTCTATCCGCTGAGCCAAACTGGTCAGGGCCACCTTCCCTCTTTCCCAGGGAGGTTCTGGCTGGGCCACGCAGCCACTGTCCAACAAGGAACACTCCGGTTAGGCAGTTTTCCACAAACTGGCCCTCATGACTGCCTCCGGCTCAGGGACCTCATCTCTCACTCAGCCAGCCCTGAGCAAGGTCCCAGGTCATTTCCCTCCATGCACACAGCTCGAGCCAGAGGAACTTCATGGTGGCTGTGAAAAGGAAGTTTCCTCCATAACTCCAACGACGAGGAGCAAACGAGTGAGGGCGCAGCTGAGGAGCTGTGAACCCCACGCCTGTGTCTGCTCAGCCAGCCTCGGAGCAGGCAGGGACACACGCTCCTGGCCGGGCGGCTCTGGGGAGGAGCCCCACAGCAGTCACTTCCACCCCAGCCTCCCTCCTGCCTTCACTCGGGGTCAGACTGGCATCCAAGCTGTGGGCTCCGTCTCTCCCCAGCCGTCTCCCCTCGCCAATCTTCGCACATGTGATCCCACCTTGGCGTCTGCTTCTCAGGGTCCCCATTTCCTCAGAAAGGGGCTGTGGCTCTTGGGTCACCCCCCCCCCCCAGCCTTCCCCCGATGCCCATGACAGGGGCTCAGTGCCGAGGGTGCAGTGTAAGGAGGCGCCGGGGTTAAGGGAGGGTGAGAAATAGTGTGCTCCCCAGAGAACTGAAGGGCGGATGGGAGGGCAGGGCCCCTGCGTGTGGGGCAGGAAGGTGGCACGGGCCAGGCTGGAGAAGGGCAGGGCCCCTCGGATCCGAGCCAAAGACCGGCTTTCTCCTTAAGCAACAGGAGCTGCTGAAAGCTTTGAGCTGCTGACTCACATGACCTCATTTGTGTTTTCAGGAAGATTTGCCGTGTGGAAGCTGAGGGCTGGGAGGGCAACAAGGAGGTTACTGCCTAAACCAGGTCACTGGTCTCTTCACAGAGACTTCATGCGGAAGGAGTCAGAGTGCAATCGCTTTTATTAGTGCTGCCAGATTTTACAACCAAATAACCCATTTACTGTATTGTTTTATTTTCCAGCGTAAGAGGCCCTCAGTGAATCCTCTCTCCTGTGTCCCTGTCCCCGAGCCAGGCCCCAGCAGGCTTCCCTGAGGGACAGAGCCTGGGGTGCCCACCCAGCCAGACCCCCAGGCCTTTCTTACCCACCCACAGCCTTCCTTTGGCCCCATCTCTTAGTTCCATCACCCAAGGAAGTCCCCACTTTGGCACCAGTTGCCAGGGGTCCGCAGGCCTGTCACACATCAACAGGCGATGGTCCCAGGCCAGCGTCTCCCCTACGGTAGGAAGGGCAGCAGCCTCCAGGCCCACCTGCGAGTCCCCAGAGGCCCCTCAGCCTCAGGGGTTTCTCCAAAGCCCAGAAAGTGGGTCTTGGAGCTAAAACCAAGAAGGTGTGAACCAGCAGGTAAGTGTGGGGCCAGCTCAGAGGGGTGGGGACTTCTATTCTCCACCAGCAGTGAGGCCCAGGGCAGGGGAGGGGGGGTAGCATCAGGCTCTTCTCTCGGGTGGCAACTGGGGGGTTTCCTCCAAGGCCCCGACATTCAGTGAGCACATTCCAGATGGAAGGGCAAGCAAGGTGGGGCGGGTTTGTTCAGCCGGCACGGGCTCTGGCGGTTTTTAAACGGCTGTTGAATGGAGGGATGTGTTTGGGACGTTCTAGACCTGGTGGCTGAGAGGATCTGAGCGTTGGCTCTGAGGTGGGCGCTGACTGAACAGATGGGTGCCCGAACGCTTCTCCAGGGGTCAGCGCCACCTGGGAACCTGTTAGAAAGGCACGTTTGGGACCCGCCTGAAAGGGGGCAGCAGTAGAATGTAGGGAACCAGCTGGTATTGTGAGAAATATGAATCCTGCTGTTAGCCATGATGCTTTGTCTGATTAGGGGAGGCACTGCACCCTGGCTGGAGCTGCCCTGGAGGCGCAGCCTTCCTCCCCGTTTGGAGCTGCCTGTCATCATGGGAAGATGAACAAAGGTTTGTTACAGAAACCAGAGTCGCAGCCCTTGGAAGGTCCCCAGCCCTTTTGCTACCCACAGGCCTTTGCCGACCTCCAGCCTGCCCGCCTGTTCACTGCCCACAGGCACTCCCTTTGGCTGTTTCCCCTGGAACCCCAGCCCCTGCGTGCCACTCAGCCCTGGGAAGACCCTAGTCCTTCTGCGGATCTGTCAACTGCCCTTCTGCCTGCTTTCCCTTGTGCTTTTGCTGTATAAGCAGCCGGCTAATGGGGGGTGCAGAGCAAATTTCTGTGGCTGACCTGCTGCTCTCCCAGCTGCCGGCAGGACTGGAATAAATGCTCACGTATGATTCAGCCCTGTGTCTGCTTCATAGTGACAGGCAGCACGGACCCACTGTCCGTTACACGCCCACACCTACTGCGCCACACTCAGCCACCTGTGCTCCCACACGTCTGGAGGAGGGAGGGGAAGCTGCAGCCCCCCACCCCCACCCCAGCGCCCAGCTCCTCCCCTCCCCAGGCTCCTGGCCCTTCTCCCTCCTCCCCTCCACCTCAGTTCTTCCTGGAACACGTGCATCTCCTGGTTCCCAAACTGGGGTTTCCTCGCGGACCTGACGTTAGACCCCCTGCCCCCCACCCCTCACCGCAGCCCCCCATCCATGCCAATCCCCAACTTCGCCAAACTCTCGGCGTCCCCACCCACGCCCCCTCCCGGCAGGCAGCTCAGGCCTCCTGGCCCTCGGGCGCCACGAGCAGCAGCGGCTGCGCATTCTTGCCCTTGTCGTGCCAGCACACGTCGAAGAAGGGGTACACGGGCCCCGGCAGGCGCTCGTGGAAGGCGAAGAGCAGCTCCAGCGCGTCCGCGTCGCTGGCGTCGTAGAAGGAGAGGACGCCGTCGCCGAAGCTGAGATAGACCCCCACGCGCGCCGGCCGCCGCTCCACGTTGCGCAGCGCGCGCGGCTCCTTGGCCTCCACGTGCGCCTCCAGGATCTTGCCCTCCCGCTGGCCGAGCAGCCAGAAGCCCTGCGAGGGCACGGTGTGCAGCCGGCCGCGGCGGCCGGCCTGGGCCGCCATCACGCCCAGCGCCCAGCGCGGCTTGTCGCCCACCGCCACCTCCCAGTAGTGCTCGCCCTCCGACAGCAGCTGCCGCGCCACCACCGCCACCGCCTTGTCGAACTGGCGCGGGTCCTCGCCGGCCGGCGGCGCCTTCTGCTCCGAGCACTCGGCGCGGCGGCCGCAGGGGGACAGCACCAGGCTCGGGTGGGCCGTGCTCGGGTCGAAGGTCAGCTCCTTCACTGCGGAGAGGGAGAGACCGCCAGGCCTGTTAGCCTCGAGCCTTTCCCCGCAGCCCACCTATGGGCCGGCCTGGCCTCCTCGAACCCTCCCCGGCCCTCCGGGTGGGGGTGGGGTGAACCCCCTCTGCGGACTGGCTTCGGCCAAAGACTGCCTCCCCGAGCTGCAGTTTGCTCAGCTGTAAGCTGAGGCCCTGGCTGCCTCCTTCCAGGCTGGGGTGGGTTAGGTCGGTACAGGGCAGACAGCACCATCTAGGACCAGGTCACCGGGAGGAGACAGGAAGCCTGGCCCGCAGCGGCCCCCGTCTCGCCGCTGTGTGACCTCAGTCAGCCTCTGGGCCTCAGTCTTCTCTTGGATAAAACAGAGTCCCCCATTCCCATCCCCACCGCATGTGCATGCCCTGGAGCTCTGGAGGGGAGCCCCCAGGAGGCTCAGCCATTGAGCCGTTCCAGCCACAGGCCAGAGTCAGTGTCCGGCCCAGGCCAGTGCCAGGGTTCCAGCTCTGCAGACCCTCAGGCCCCATTAGCAGGAATTATCCTCTCCACTGTCCACAGGGACAGAGCCTGGACAAGGAGCACACAGGGTTCAAACCCCGAGTCCCCTGCTGCCAGCAGCAGCACCTTCCTGTAAGCAGCATCCGCTCCCCTCCCCTGTCAGGCCCCCACCTATAAATTCCATGCCCTCAGGGGTCCTTCTCTTAGCAAGTGCAAGGGTACAGGGATACCCTAGAGCAGCGGTTCTCAACCTGTGGGTCGAACGACCCTTTCACAGGGGCCGCCTAAGACCATCGGAAAACACATATATAATTACATATTGTTTTGTGATGAATCACTATGCTTTAATTATGTTCAATTTGTAACAATGAAGTTGGGGGTCACCACCACATGAGGAGCTGTATTAAAGGGCCACGGCATTAAGAAGGTTGAGAACCACTGCCTTAGAGCAAGCATGTCAAACTCGCAGCCCGCAGGCCACATGCGGCCCACAACAAATACTTTTGCATCCCAGCCAACATAACAGTATGTTAGAAATGTTTTAATAAAAATTTCATAACTTAATTTTTACACAATCCTGTTATACATAATCTATATATATATATAAGGCTAATATGCTGAAGTGTCCAACCTTCCCGGTAATGATGTCACATGGCAACGCCTGGCTTCCTCTCCCTAGCAACTAGCCTCCTTGCAGTTCCTTCAGCCCAGGAACACAACTTGCTTTATAGCCAGGTGCAGACACTTCACACTTTAACCAAATGTCTGTGAAGCGTTTTCACGTGCCTCATCTCATTTGATCCTCACAGAAGTCTTGGGACAGGTAGCCAGGAGACTCAGTGGAATCCTATTTTCTTTTCATTAGCCAGAAAATGGAGATTTAGAAAGCTTAGAAACTTGACCCGACTGAAAAGAAGTAAAAAATGGTGGAACTTGAAAATGACTTCAGGCTTTCTCACTGTGCAGAATATAGTCAGACACTGCTGCAGTTACATATTTTACCCTTTGTTCTCCCTGCATGATCTACAATAATAATCTGCTTCATGTTGCTATTTACTGCTGTGTTGCTGACAATTGCCTGAAAGAGAAGTTTGGGTGCTTCACTGGCCTGGAAAAAGTTTAGCTAAGTCAGAAAGCAGGTCTAATTAAGCACGTTTATTCTATATCTATAAAAGGCTAAGTTGACTTGCAGATGCAAAATACATATAAAGCACTCGCTGGCACCAATCGCATGTGTGTGTTTCCATCTGTCATTGTCGATAGTGAATTTGGTTGACACTTCTATTACAGAGAAAGGGTGAGTAGTGATATTAAAATATTTCTTCTAATTTCCTTTTGATGTTCATGAATTTGTGCACCGGGCTACTAATTATTAATAATGAACTGCAATGTTCACTAATGACTGATTACTATAATCGTGTTGCATTCATTTCCCTTACGCGCCTTACACGCAGGCACACCATTTCTCTCCACTAATACCAGCGGCGAATATTTTAGCAGCCGATTGCCACATCATTAGTCTTGGACTGACTTGTTTGGTGTGTGAAACAGGATATATTTCGCTTTCAAAGAACAAGAAAAATAGGTTTATAAGCATGACACTTATTAATTTGTGCAGGTATTCAGTGTCTGATAAGTTAATGTTCAAGCAAAAATATTAATTTTTATTAAAATGTTCTATTTTATGTTCACGACTACTCATTTATTTCAGCCCTTTGTATTCAGCATGTCTTTATTGAAATAAACCTACATTTCCATGATAATTGAAGCTTTTGTTTCTTTGCGGCCCACATAAACTTAAACCTTGTTTATTTGGCCCATGTTAGCCTTTGAGTTTGACATGCTTGCCCTAGAGTCTAGACTCTAGAGGCAAAGGGGCAAGGGGCACCTTCTTCTGTGACCTTCTTCGCTGAGACCGGGAGGCCTCTCTGTGTGTAGCTGCGGCCTCCCATCACCCGCATGGTTACAGACATAACATGCCTCCGTACCTGGCATCAGAGCACGGAACATCTTCCGCCACACCTGGAATTTGAAGTCATCTGAGATGACAGGCAGCTGGATGTCCAGACGGGCAGGCGGCGGGGACTCTGCCAGGATCTTCTGCAGCCTGGGGAGGGGTGGGGAGTGTCTGTGAGGGGACTTCCGGAGGAGGCATGGGGTGGGGGAGGGCAAGAAGCAGTGCCCAGAAGAGCGGACAAGGCTGTGGAGTTCCGGGACCTCTCCACTTCATTCCTCTGCTGAATTTTCAGTTTGGAAAGATGGAAAGTTCTGGCCCCAGCCAGGTGGCTCAGTTGGAGCGTTGTCCCATACACCAAAAGATTTCCGGTTCGATCCCCAGTCAGGGCCAGTACAGGAGGCAACCAAATGATGTTTCTTTCTCACATGGATGTGTTTCTCTCTCCCTCCCCCTTTTCTCTCTCTACAATCAATAAACATATCCTTGAGTGATCATTATTTTAAGATGAAATGTTCTGGAGATGGATGGTGATGATGGTTGCATAACAACATGAATGTACTTAATGACACTGAATCGAAAATGTGCACTAAAAAATGGTTTGCCACCGGGGTGGCTCAGTGGTTGAGCATCAACCCATGCATGCACTGGTTTGATTCCGGGTCAGGGCACATGCCCAGGTTGTGGGCTCGATGGCCAGTAGGGGGCGTGCAGGAGGCAGCCTATCCATGTCTCTCTCATCCATAATTCTGTATCTCTCATCCTCTCTCTTCCTCTCTCTCTAAAATCAACAAAAACAAATGTTTTAAAAATGGTTTAAATGGTCAATTTTACTTTGTGTACATTTTACCACAAATTTTTTAAGTCTTTTATTGGGATGAGGTCCAAGCCCCTCAGCTCTTCAGTTTGCCCAGTTGCCACACCAGCACACCTTCTCTCCCTCTTGCCTTCTCTCAATGCTCTTCCCCCAGCTCTTGACCTGGCTAACTCCAGCTCACTCCTGCAGCGTCCAACTCTCAACATCCAGTCCAACTCTAACGTCCAACTCCGCTGCAAGGCCTGCCCCGGCCACCCACTGCTCTCCGGGCAGCACTGACCACAGTGATGTATGTCTATGTCTCCGCCTCCCCTCCCCCCCACCCCCCTCTGTCTGGGAGGTTCCTAAGAAGGACCCGGTCACGTTCATTTCTATGTTCAAAACAAAGTGCAGGGAAATCGCAGAGGACCGAATGGAATCGGCAGGCACACGGGGAGTAGCTGGTGAGCCAGCCAGTGTCCCTGAAGACCAGGGCAGGTTGGGAAAGGGGCGGGGCCAGGATGATCGCACCTGCTGGTCACCAGGCAGTATTTCTGGAGAGAGAAAAAGAAAACGGAGGTGAGGCAGGCAGGAAAGACCCTGGACACAACTGAGGATGGGGTGGGTGGACCAAGAATGCTGAGTATGGGGTCAGGAAAAATCAGAAAAGCCAAAAGAAACCCAGAATTCAAGGCCACCCCTAGCCCTTTATCCGTGTAAACTAGAAAAGGGACCCCTTCCTCAAGAAACAGCACTCTGTGGCAGAAGACTGTCCTGAGAAATAAGCAAACCCACAGCGTCTGTTATGTGAAGGGTCCCCCTTAGACATAGCGGCCTTGTGCAGCGCCCAGCCTAAGCAACATCCAGCAGTCCTGGGCCACCCCTCCTCCCCGTGTGACCCTGGCTGGTCCCTGCCCCTCTCTGGACCTCGGGGCCCCTGCCTGACCCTGGGATGAGCTCTCCGGGGCCTGGACCCGGGCCGAGGGGCAGCGAAGGAAGGTCACCCAAGCTCACCATGAGGAACTCAGTCTGCGGCTTGTCTGCCACCTCCTCCAGCACCTTCTCCATCTGCCGCAGCTGCTCCAGGTAGGAGTTCAGGCTCCCCAGCTCCTTCCGCAAAGCGACCCCCGCCTCGCTCCGCACCCGCTCCGCCTCCCGGTCCAAGGAGCCCTCCAGTGCAGACAGGAACAGCCGCATCTTGCCCAGCTGCTCGCCCACCGCCTCCTGGAACTGACGCACTGTCTCCTGTGGGGAAGGCAAGCCAAAGCCCTTGGCTGGGGAGGCCTAGCCCCGCCCCCCGCCCCCAGGCTCTGCCACGCTGAGCCCTCACCTCCACCTCCAAGAGCTGGTGCTCCAGCACAGCCACACTCTTCTCCTTGCGTGCACATGCCTCCTGCAGCTGCAGCTTCTGCTGGGGGAGCTGGGTCTGGGGGTGAGACAGAAAGAGGCGATGCTGCTGCTCCCCCACCTGAACCCGCCCTCTGTGTCTCAGCCTCAAGGCCAGCTCCTCCTCCAGCCAAGCTGGCTCTCACCTTTCCCCAAACCCACGTGCAGGTCGCCAGGCCCTTGCCAGTTCTGGTCCTGATGCCTAGAGCGCCTGCCCCTTGACTTGCCTCTTCAGGGGAGGTCCTCCCCAGCCCCTTGGCAGTCAGCCCCCGCCCCCACCCCCCTCAGGGCTTTGTGAGAAAGACACACACAATGTGACTGGCTCTCCTCCACCAGCGGGAATGAAGCTGGCTGCAGGCTCCGGAGGGTGAGTGTAGGGTGTTTGCAGTAGAAACGCAACCTCCTCCGATTCCCGGACAACCTGGAGTTCCTAACACCTCCTGCCAAAGCCGCCCTGCGCTGGGGCTGCAGGGCCATGGGATCAGACAGGTCCAGTCCCGCCTCCACGGCTTCCAACTGCTGGGTCCCCTTCTGTGGGAACAGCCTGGCACCTCACCTGACACCTGACGACGCTACAGTGGCGGCCTCCTCCCACCCCCTAAGGGGACCAGGGAGCCCCTGGGCGCCGGCGCCAACAGTCTCCTCCCCCGACGTCCTGGGAGCCACAGCCCCGCCTGCTGCAGGCCTGGGCCGGACGCGCCGTCGGAGGGAGCGGCTGAGCCATGGGGAAGAAGCGCGACGCCATCCTGGACGCGCTGGAGAACCTGACGGCGGATGAGCTCAAGAAGTTCAAGCTGAAGCTGGGGGCGGCGCCGCTGCGCGAAGGCTTCCGCCACATCCCGCGGGGCGCGCTCGGGCCGCTGGACGCCGTGGACCTCACCGACAAGCTGGTCGCCTTCTACTGCGAGGACTACGGCGCCGAGGTCACCGAGGCGGTGCTGCGCGACATGGGCATGCAGGAGGAGGCGGCGCGGCTGGGGGGCGCCGCGTGAGTTCCCGCGCCCGCCGGCCCTCGGCTACTCCTGAGTCTCAGTACCCGGCCAAGGCGGGACCCGCTCCTCTTCCTCGCCAGAAACCCAGGGGTCCGGTCCGGCCCAGCCTTCCTGCTCCCTTCCCCACCCCCAACCCCCCACCTCCCGCCAGCCTCTCCCTGCCTTTTCGGGCTGAGCGGATGCGGACCCTGGCATACTGCACCCGCCCCGCCTGCCCCTGGCGGCGCCCTGGACTCCTGGGCCCCTGTCCCATTTCACGGACTCTGTTATCTCTTCGCAGATGAAAACGGACGAGGTCGGGAGCGGTACGGTTTTCAGCAGAGGTGAGCCTGGGCTGGGGGCTCCTGGCTTGGGGGGCTCCTGCACGGGCTGGGGAGACCGCCGCCGGCAGTGGCTGGACGGGAGGCCGGGCCGGGAGGGAAGGGGGGCTGGTCCTGCGGGAGCCTGAGGGCTGCGTCTACCCCGCTAGGAGTCCGGGCCGGAGAAGGGCAGTGCTGATGCGCGGGGGCTGGGACCACGCAGAAGCCCTCCGACCCGAGTCCTGAGGCCGCGGCCACTCCTCCACCGCGGGACCGACGGCCGCTGCGCGCCTCCAGCCCCGCCCCCCGCCCCTCGCTCTGCCCCTGCACCAATAAAACCTTCGTGACAAACCTTCCTGACCTGTGTAGACACCTACCCTCTCGTGACTGGCCTCGCGTATGGCATGGGCGCGCCCGTGTGCGCCTGCGTCTCTATTTGCAAATGTGTCGACCCTTTCCGGCCTCGTGGGGATCGCAAACCTCGGGCGCGCACAACTGTGTGTGGGCGCTGCACGCGCTCAGGACTAACAGCTCCAACCGGTAAAACAGCCCCGACTTCATCCCGGTGCCCACTGGGCCTGCGCACCGAGCTGCGCGCCCAGGCGCCAGAAATCTAGGTTTGCGCCGAGCCATCCCACCAGGGCCCGCCCTGAGCGCCTCTTCAAAGCTTCCCTCTCGCCGCCCGCCTTCAGCCGCCTGCCCTCCCGCGTCCCCCACAACACCTGGCGCCTGGGGCCCTGAAGCTCAGAGACCAACTCCATGCAGCAACCCCCCCCCCCCCATGGGCCCTGCCCCATCCAACCATCCCTTGACCGATCCGCCGGGCCCCGCACCTTGAGGCGCGCGTGGGCTTCAGCTGCGGGCAGCAGGCGGTGGCCGCGGTGGGAACCCAGCGAGGCGCACACGCCGCACACGAGCGCGCGGTCCTGCTCGCAGTAGATGCTGAGCGGGTCTAGGTGCTCCTCGCAGTGGCCCTGCGGCACCTGTGCCAGCCCCTCCACCAGGCGCGCCAGCTGCAGGTTGGTGCTGAGCGCCTGCGGCCGCGTGGGTGCCTGACAGGACGGGCAAGGCGCGGTGCCGTCCGCCCCCGGCTCCCCGGCCACTCGGCTCAGGCAGGCGCGGCAGAAGCTGTGGCCGCACTCTGCTGTCACCGGCGCATCGAACAGCTGCAAACACAGCGGGCAGGACAGCTCCTGGCGCAGGAGACCGGGCGCAGCCGACATGGCGGGCCTGGGTACAGGAGAGGTCAGTCAGGGAGACTCAGCCCAGAAAGATCCCCCATCGGGGACGTTGTCTCAATCCCAGTTCCTAAACACAAGCCCGGGTTGCAGTCTTACCCACTGTCTTTCCCTGACTTAGGCCCAGATTCTCCAAAGCCGTCTGCCGACCCTCGCGCCCTCACCTCCCCAGGACCCCCAGCACTCCCCTCCCCATTATCTCCAGGCCCACAGGATCCATGGACTCACAGGTCTGGTTGGAGATCACGGGCAAAAAGAGACTCCCAGGAGGCTCAGCCACCGTGAGGCCTAACTAAGCGCAGGGGGTCAGGGTGGTGTCTGAAGACAGGTGAGAGGCAAGCGACCAGCTCAGAGCAGGGACGGGCGCTGGCACTCCCGGGGCAGCTAGCAGTGGACACCACAGCTGACCGGCTGCAGTGACTGGCAGAGGGAGCCTCCCTCGTGAGCTCTGGCCCCAGGACTATATTTAGCTGCCCTGACTCTCCCTCCTATCATTTCTGGAAACCATTCTAAAAGTGAAGACTGAGTGGTCAGGGAACAAGCAACACATGTCAAGGCCACCTGTCCTGGCCCATCCCACTGTCCCCTCCGCTGCCCAATCTGAAGCCAGCGCTCAGAGCCAACAGAACACAGCGCCTCTCCATAGGAGAGAAGAGAGGTCTGCCCTTTCTCCCCCACCTCCACCCCCACGCCACAATCTGCAGCTTCCCCCTCCCCAAGGGCGGCCCCTGCCCAGCTTGTCACCCACTCATTAATTCCCAAGCTGTTGACTTGCTCTCACACCGACAGTATTATCTCCCCCTGCAGGACAGGGCCTCGCCCCACCCTGGAAGGTTTTCTTCCTCCAGAGCTGAGGAAAGAGTCTTTTTTCTGTCTCGCCAGAGCTCAGCTCAAGCCCGGGGACAAAGCTGGCCTCCCTAAATGCTTGAAAATAAATATTCGACTGGCAGTTGAATAAATGAATGAACTGAATCCAGAGCCTGCGGCCCAGAAGCAGAGTCGGCCTGGGAGCCCCAGGCCCCTCTGTATGCTGATCCTTGAAATCTCCGCTTAAATTTCATTGAGAATAAAAACCAAAGTCCCTGTGGCCTACAAGGCTCTACCCAATTAGACCCATTTGTCTCTCACCCATCACCCCCTTGCTCACTCCAGCCAGGCCTTCGTACTTGCCATCCCCTCTTTCTGGAAAACTCTTTCAAAGGAAGACCTTTTTTTTTCTTTTTTTTTTTAAGAACAAAACAGGTATATTTCTATTGGACTACCTGATACAGAGGATAGTGTGGTATGGATGGATAGTATGAATGACAAATAATACAAATATATTTCATTTGAAATAAACAAATATGCTTACATAGCTCAATAGGTCACTTGGAAACAAACTCTTGCTTGACTGTATTACTGAGCAAAAACAAAGCTGAAACACAAACACCCTTCTTTTTTTTTTTTTTTTAAATATATTTTATTGATTTTTTTACAGAGAGGAAGGGAGAGGGAGAGAGAGTTAGAAACATTGATGAGAGAGAAACATCGATCAGCTGCCTCCAGCACACTCCCATTGGGGATGTGCCCGCAACCAAGGTACATGTCCCTGACCGGAATCGAACCTGGGACCCTTCAGTCCACAGGCCGACGCTCTATCCACTGAGCCAAACTGGTTAGGTCAACACCCTTCTTTTTTGACACGTATATGCAGATAGGTAGGAAGACACTACTTGGTTTTTAAAAAACTGACCTTCCCTTAAGGCCTGGTCATAGAAGTGTAAACAATGTAAATGAATCCACCGTTTCAGTTGTCATATCATATCTATGTCACCTGTGTATTCTGAGATCACACATATACCTTCCAATAAACCTGGAAGGGTTGCCATACCACAGTTACATTTAAGTTCTTGGCAGGCAGGACTGAGAAAAGTCATGTAGAACAAGTTTTACATCCTATTTAGAACAATCGCTAGTATTCCCTTAAATAACAGGCTACAATAGAAAGATACTGCTGGGAAGTTATCCTTTTCACTTGGTTCATTTTTAGGTTTTGTTTGTGATTTACAGAGCTGTTCGATTTGTTTGCCTATAGTACTATCCTGCCACATGTATTAAAGCACAGATACCTATTATTTCTTCATCTTTCAACTCTGATACTCGATTACATCCCTCGTATGTCAGCAGTTCTGGGATATTATAAAAACAATAGTGGGTAAAACTCTGCTAAAAATGCAGATGTCTACAACTACAATGGTACTAGACGGGAAGGAGACAATAAAGAAGGGAAAAAGCAAACACATTCATGTGCAGGGAATGTGGTTCAAGTCTTTGGATTTAAAAACAACTTCCCCAGAGAAGCTGGCTCTAATGGAATTTCCAGAAAACTTCCTGTGCCCAACAAAAGGACCTGAAAAGCCCAATCCAAACTTTTGAAAACCACAGTTACGCAAAGAGATGATCAAGGCAGTTGAGGGAGAGGATGGATGTGTCTTCCATTCGGCTACAGTTGGTAGCACAGCCTCTTTCACTGTTGTTGATGATCAGTATAAACCATGGAAGTACCAGGTGTGCTTTGAAGGACAGGGGTAGAAAAGCAGTGAACATATTACCTGTCTATACCACAAACAGGGCTTTATGGCTAGGAAAATTTTCTAAAGAGTAAAATGACTCCAGGATAGATCTTTCTCTCCATCATTAAATGTGGCAGAATTAAAAAAAAAAAAATTTACAAGTAGATATAGTGAAAACAGAAAATTACAAGTCAGAGAACATAAAAGTATCAAGACAATGCTATAGGTTCAACAGTATTCCATGAGGCTAGAAAACCTGTTAACTTTGAAAGCCCTAGCAAAATATCTCTCTTGTTTATAAATCACTTATTTCTCATACTAGAGGCCTGGTGCACAAAAATTTGTGCACTTGGGCGGGTCCCTCAGCCTGGCCTGTGCCCTCTCGCAGTCTGGGACCTCTCGGGGGATGTCCACCTGCTGGCTTAGGCCCGCTCCCCAGGGGATTGGGCCTAAGCTGGCAGTCAGACATCCCTCTGGCAGCCTGGGAGCCCTTGGGGGATGTCCACTTGCCAGGAGGGAGCAGGCCTAAGCTGCAGTCAGACATCCTTAGTGCTGCTGAGGAGGCGGGAGAGGCTCCCGCCACCACCGCTGTCCTGGCAGCCGGCAGCCTGGCTTGTGACTGTGGGAGCGCACTGACCACCAGGGGGCAGCTCCTGCGTTGAGCATCTACCCTCTGGTGGTGAGTGTGTGTCATAGTGACCAGTCATTCCCAGTCCTTCTGCTGTTAGGGTCAGTTTGCATATTACACTTTACTATATAGGATAGAGGCCTGGTGCACGGGTGGGGGCCAGCTGGTTTGCCCTGAAGGGTGTCCCGGATCAGGGTGGGGGCCCCGCTTGGGTGCCTGGCCAGCCTGGATGAGGGGATGATTGATGGCTGTTTTTAGGCTGCCTGCAACCCCTTCAGGGTGGGGGTCCTCACTGGGGTGCCTGGCCAGTCTGGGTGAGGGGCTGAGGGCCGTTTTCAGGCTGGCGGGTGACTGAAGCTCCCAGCCTCTCCTTTTTTTCTTTTTATTCTGGGATTTATTTACTTTCTATGGCTGTCACTGGAACTGAGAGCCGGCTTTAGCTCTGAGGCCGGCTCCAGCTTGAGGCCTCGGCTGCTGAAAGCAGGTATCTGGAGTTTGTTTGGGTTCTATAATTGAAACACTGTTGCCATCACTGCCGCCCTAAGCTCAGAGGCCCGGCTGGCTGAAAGCAGCTATCTGGAGCTTGTTTAGCTTCTATAATTGCAACATTGTTTCTTAGACTGCAGCTCATAGGCCGGCAGCGGCAGGCGGGGAACCTTGGCTTCCTCCTTCACTGGAGCAAGCAAGCCTCCTGTTCGCTTCAGCTGCCTGGCTGCCGGCCACCATCTTGGTTGGCAGTTAATTTGCATATAGCCCTGATTAGCCAATGGGAAGCGTTCGGGGGTATGGTCAATTTGCATATTTCTCTATTATTAAATAGGCTGACCATACATTGAACCCTTTCTTTCCATGGACTGAGGAATCTTACATTCAGCCTTTAAGCACTCTGCATTTCTTTGCCAATCTTGTAGCCGAGTATCTTGTTCCGGTCGATTTTGTTGTGGGTAACTGGAAGCTGCCGGCACAAGGCCTTGAATGTGGTGTCCGACATTGATCGTTTTCACTAATTGCTGTCTGATACTCATTTTCTGCATGTTCTATGATTTTAATAAACTCCTTGGCAGTTTGTGCTTCATTCGAAACAGTTACTGAATCCTGTACGTCTTTATGACTAACCAACAGAACATTGCCATCTTCATAATAGTGTACCTGAATCTTAAGTACTCCAACCACCTGGGCTGTAGGCGGTGTGATGGTGAACTTCCATTCTGATCTCCAACGACCATTCCAGAAATTTTTAGGCTGAAACTAGTGGCTTTCAATACACACAAGAATGGTCTGTTGCCCACCTATAGTTTTAGCATAAACAGTACAGAAGCCACTGGAATAATGGTCTTTCACATAGGCCCTTAAAGCTCTGTCACAGGATTCTCTCCAAGACTTCAGACCTCCATCTACTTCCTCTGGCAGGGGGGTCACTTGCTTCTTTCCGTAAGTGATCAAACTTAAAGGGAATTTTGTTTCTGGGATCGATCTAAAAATCTGCTGTTACCCAAGTCACCATGTTCTGTAATTCAGACTTGATCTTCCTATCCTTCTATCTTCACAGGTGTGAACTGATCCATGTTATACTGGGCAAATGCATGTGCTGCCCCTTCCCTGAGGGATAGTAGTAGCCGAACATCACTGAATACTTCATTAAATTCCCCTGGGGGTGCCCTGGCTGGTTTGGCTCACTGGATGGAGCGTCGGCCTGGGGACTGAAGGGTCCCGGGTTCGATTCCAGTCGGGGGCATGTGCCTTGGTTGCAGACACATCCCCAGTGGGGGGCATGCAGGAGGCAGCTGAATTGATGTTTCTCTCTCATCGATGTTTCTGACTCTCTATCCCTTTCCTTTCCTCTCTGTAAAAAATCAATAAATTATAAAAAATAAATAAATTCCCCTGGGGGTGCATGAGTGATGAATTAGCAGCTATGCATACCTTCTCCTCATCCAACACCTGATCCTCGAAGTTGGCCACTTTGGTCTCTCAAAGGAAGATCTTTAGCCAATGTCACTTTTTCAGTGCAGCTTTTCCTAACTCCCAGATTTTAAATCTCACGTCTCCCTTCCCTGCTTTCCTTGTCTTCATAACATTTATCACCACCTGACACGCAAAATATTTAACTTCGTTTTTCGCCCGTCTCCTCCTACCAGCATACGTGTGTTCACTGCTTGTCTCCAACTTAAAAGTGTGTGGCGCCCAGCAGGTGCTCAGTACATACTCAACAAAGAAATCAACACAGGAGCTTCTGGCCTCCCGGGCACCCCTCTCAGCCTTTACCCGACTTGCTCTTTTCCCCGACCGCTCTCTGTCTCTGAGTTTCTGTTTCTGTTTCAGTCACTTAACTTCCTCTGTGGACTCTCTCTTTGCCTCTCTCTCGGCATTTTAATATTCATGTTTATGTGTTTTATGCCAAATTTGCACACAAGGTGTTCTGGATCAGAGACAGACTTCTCATTAATTACTCACAGTAAGTGGCAAATGTTTGGCCCCCTGCACCCTGGGATGATGCGATGAGAGCCAGGTCCATTAACCTGTGAGAGTAGCCAGATACCCCATAGGTGAGCAACAAAAATTATTTTTCCTGCTCTAGCTGGTTTGGCTCAGTGGATAGAGCGCTGGCCTGCAGACTGAAGGGTCCCAGGTTCAATTCCAGTCAAGGGAGCATGCCCGGGTTGTAGGCTCCATCCCCAGTGGGGGGCATGCAGGAGGTAGCCGATCAATGATTCTCTCTCATCATTGATGTTTCTTTCTCTCTCTCCCTTCCTCTCTCTAAAATCAATAAAAATATATTAAAATTAATTAAAAACATAACTATTTTTTCTGTTTTTAAAGGGGAAGGAGGCTCCCTGGCTGGTGTGGCTCAGCTGGTTAGGCATCAGCCCCTGCACCAAAAGGTTGCTGGTTTGATTCCTGGTCCGGGCACATGCCCAGGTTGTGGGCTCGAATTCCCATGTGGGTGTGAAGGATGCAGCCAATTGATATTTATCTCTCTCTAAAAGTCCATTAAAATTTTTTTTAAAACACATATTTTTATTGATTTCAGAGAGGAAGGGATATATAGAGAGAAAGGCAGAAACATCAATGATGAGAGAGACACCTCAATTGGTTGTCTCCTGCAGGCACTGCAACCAGGGCCAGGGATCAAGCCTGCAACTGAGGCACGTGCCCTTGACTGGAACCGAACCTGGGACCCTTCAGCCTGCAGTCCAACGCTCTATCCGCTGAGCCAAACCAGCTAGGGCAAAAAAATATATTTTCTTAGAGCGGGGGGGAGGCAACTGTCCCCCTCCTCGCTTAAATGTCTAAATAAATCTCCTCCGGAGTCCGGATAGCGCCTTGCACATCTTGGCTTTTATGACAAGTCTCCAGCTCTGGACTTATCTCCAAGCCCTGGGGCTCATTTCCTCTGGAATGCTTAAAGATCCTGCGTGGTGCCTGCTGGCCTGATGAGGAAGCTACTCCAGGCTTCCTGGCACCTTGGGGCTTAGCCTAGGAACTTTGTTCAAACTGTAATCACTTGGGCCCCTCAGAAAGAGATAAGAGTTTTACTATTTTTTTGAATCGGAGCAATTACCTGTACAAATGACTCCAGACTGAATCTCCTGATATGTGAGCAGTCTCAAGGAGCTAAGGCTTTCTCCCAGGACCCAGAGAAGTCTGATTTCCCCACTGTATCTCTCAGTCTCTGATTGTCTCTCTGCCACTTTTGATGGCTCGGACTTGGCCTGGGGTTGGCAAACAGGAGGAGGGTAAAGGTAAGAGCATACCTGGAGCTGGACTCTGAAACCACAAGCCACTTCACTTTGGCTCGAAAGTCAACATCCCGAAGGTAGACCTCACCTGGAGTTCTCATCCCTGCCAGGCTGGGGCTGAAAGAGTGGGAACCCAGGACAGGGAGGAGACAGTCGACTCGTTCCCTTTCTGTAGATGAGCCTGGTCTGACCTCTGACCATGGGAAGGGACATGGATTGTCTACAACAGATTAGAGGACGAGAAGGGGCCAGGGATCATGTCTAGGGGAGGAGGGGAGGACCAGTGTCGCTGACCCTGAGACAGGGCTGGGGCCCAGAGCTCCGAGGCTGCAGGTGTTAGCTTGTCCTAAGGGAGGGCATCCCAAGAGCTGGAGTGGCAAGTGCAGCGGGAGAGGAGAGCCCCTTGTATTGGAAACATGCAAAGGAAGCCAGAACTCCCCAAGCAGGACCCCTGCGGAAGCAGGTCCTGAATGCTGACACCACAAGCGCAGGAAAGTCGCCTCCCTCTCTGGGCTTCAGGACTTCAGCTACAATATTAAGGAGGATAAGAACACCAGCCCTGTAGCCTTGTCATGAGGATTAAACTAGACAATATAAGTAAACACCGGGGCGGGGCGCTGGCACCAAAGGGCTTCGGAAGGGCTAGGTTAAAACTTGACTCTGCTCTTTCCTTGTTGTGTGACCTTGGGCAAGTTATTTAACATGATTTACTCACCTGTAAAATGAGGGTTATTTAAGGATCAGAGCATTGGATTGTTATGAAGATTCAACAAGCTAATTCATGTAAAGCACTTAGAACAATGCCAGGCCCATAGAAAATGTTCACTACATGCTGGCAATTGATATCATTACAATTATTACTAATTATTCCAATGACTCTTCCCTGCATCACCCCCAAATTGAGAAACTGAGGCTCAGAAACTTCAATAATGACAAGGGCACCTACTATGTGTCAGGCCTGTTCCAAGCACTTCACAATTCTTAATCCATTTATAACCTCCTAAATCCAGTTGTAACCTTATAATAACCTCGTCATTATTCCTATCTGACAGGGAGGCCATGAGGCACAAAGAGATTAAGTGACTTGCCCAATTCCTGGAAGTCTATGGGCCCTCTGGACCCAGGAGGCCCAATCTGGCTCCAGCAATCAAAGGGTTACTTTGTTGGGTGGAGGGTCACAACCAGGAACCAATTTACCACCAACTGCTCTGGCTCTAATCCAGGGGGCAAGGGTGGGCCAAGAGGTAAGACTAGGAGGTTCTTTTCTGCCAGGGGTCAAAGCTCAGAGCTCTGAGACTTCCCCCAGAAAAGGGGGTCAAGGCAGAAGCGATTACCATGGATTCCCAGAGAGCTGCCCAAGCCCCCTATTCCCCACCCTCCCAGGGCAAACCACCCTGGCAGTCTCCAGAAATGAGCAGGCTCTACCTCTACCTCTACCTGCCTGGGGGACCCTGGGCAACTTACAGTCCTTTTCAATGAGCTGAGCCTATTCATGACACAGCATGCAGAGCCCAGAGAGGGGCTGTGACCTCCCTACGTCACACAGCTAAGAGGCAGAAGGCCTGGAATCAAATGTGAGTGGGTCTGACACCCCTTCTCTCCTGCTTGTCCCACTGTTCCGCAGTCTTCGAAGAGGAGGAAGTTTCTGTTAGCATTACTGTTACTGCAATGCCTGCCCTCCTGAGGGTGTTTGCGGACAGTCTGGGGGAGGCATAAATTCCCTTATACATAACTCTCCAAGCAATTTGTCAATTTTTGAGGACAGACATGGAACTTTAAAATGGTGGCTGGCATCTGGGCCTAGGAGTCAGATGGACATGGGTTCAACCTGTTTTCTCAGGTGTTACCAGTGTAGGCTTCCAGGGTAATTTCTGAAAACCTCCGTTTTCTCCTCTGGACGGTGGGCTAAATACACATGCCTCAGAGGGCTATTGGGAGAATTCAATGAGATTAGGAATGTTACGTGCTTAGCACAGTGCCTGGAACATAGTACATTAAAGAAATGAAAGCTGTTGTTACTATTATTTGTCTTTCACCAGCACTTATCATGGGGTTGGGCATCTAGTAGATCCTTAATACCTGTTTTTAGAATAATATAGATTCTTCCCAAACCTGGGGCCTCTTGAGTTCAGCGTCTACGATGTTCTCCTAGAGCACAGGCACCCAAGCAGCACCACTTGCTCCCGCAGAGTTCCAGCCGGAAACCACTGCAGGAGTGAGGCTTCCAGTTCTAGGAGAGGAATGGCTATGTGTCCCGGGCCCCTTGTCCCTTTGCTTCCTTGCAACATCACACCAAAATGCTGGCACTTGCTCTGAGGCGATGTCAGGTGAAAAGCACAGCCAGGTTCTCCTATGTGTATGAGCAGGAAGGTGACTGGGGTTGGATGCCAGGGACAAACTGGGCCCAAAAAGAAGGCTACTGGGTGGTGATACGCAGGGATAAGGGAAGAGGCACAGTGTCCCTTATCTAATCTTAAGGGTCGAGACTCATGAAACTCACATTCTGATGAATTGAGATGAATGCTAAGTAAATAAACAAACAAATGGCTGTGCAATATGTCAGGACCACATCACTAGAAGGAATGGTGATTGTTACAGCGCCGTTGAAAGGGATAAATGGAGTCCCAGTACCCGACTAGGAGCAAGAGCCAGAATTCCAACTGGGGACCGCACGGCTTCAAGGCCACAGTCCTTCAGCTCCTGGGAGCTGCGAGGCACCCCTTCCAGTTCCTGGTACCCTTCCTTGAGGGTACCAGAGACCCATTCACTCATTGTTGATTCCACGAAGCTTTATTGAGCACTTACTACAAGCCAGGAACTGTTCTGGATGCTGAAGCTGTAACAGTGATGTGGACAGGCATGATGTGAGGCTAGGAAGACTGGTACTAACTAAACACACACACCGAGTTAGTGCAATGTAGCCACGATTGCTATGAGAGCTACAGGTAAGGAGCAGGTGTGATGAACTACTCTGGGAGGCATTCTAAACCTGGTCTCCCTGAGAAGGTGACATTTAACTTGAGACCTAAAGTCTCAAGAGCTTATCAGGCAATGAGTGAGGGAACAGATTCCCAGGTGGAGGGAGCAGCATGTGCAAAGACTGAAAAGCAGCAGAGGCGCCTGGCACATCGGAGGAACTGAGAGGCCAGTGTGGGTGGAACTGAGCTGGAGGGAGAACAGGATGTGGTGCAAGACAAGGCTGTGAGATCCACAGGGCCAGACCAACCGCGCCTTCCCAGCCGTGTGAAGAGCAAGCGAAGGGTTCTGGGCACAGCTTGGCCTCCAATCCCCAAGCTTTCACCTGCTCATCTGGGGCAAACCACCCAGAGTGACTCCCACCCATGGCTTTCCCTCCAGTCCAGAATTTTCTCAACTATTACAAGTGTCTCTTGTCATCGCATCCCCAGAACCTTGGCTCCTGGGACCAAATCCTGGCTCTCCCAGGAAGTTTTGACAAGGTTTCAGGAGCCCCGGTCATGCTGGAATATTTACAAAGTGGATAAGCGGGTGTTATCTCCATTTTACAGGTAAGGAAACGGAGGCTGAGAGATAAAGTACACACAGCTATTCTCCCTTTTTTAAAAAAAAAAAAAAAAAAGAGGTATATGTTTCTCTTTTTTTAAATATATTTTATTGATTTTTTACAGAGAGGAAGGGAGAGGGATAGAGAGTTAGAAACATCGATGAGAGAGAAACATCGATCAGCTGCCTCCTGCACACTCCCTACTGGGGATGTGCCCGCAGCCAAGGTACATGCCCTTGATCAGAATCGAACCTGGGACCCTTCAGTCCGACGGCTGACGCTCCATCCACTGAGCCAAACCAGTTAGGGCTCCTCCCTTTTTTTAATACCTCATTTCTCCCCAGTATGTGGAATTGCGAGCTACGAGGTTCTGGCTGTTAGGATTCTGATTCTAACATCCTCTGGCATGTGAGAGAGGATGCTAAGGTTCAGGGGAAGGGGGAGATGTCGGGGCTTCTGAATTCCAAGATTCTAAGCCTTGGCACTCCAGTAAACTGGGTTCCTGGTCCGTGCCAGCTAATGCAAGTCTGGAGTCCCAGGCACCACCCATGAGCGCCTCCCTCTCGCGTCTGGTCTCCCGTGTCCCACCTTGCGGACCAGCTGGAGGACCGGTTCCTGGCGCCCCCTCTCCATGGCCAAGGGACTGGCACCGGAGGCCTTGGGAGCAGGGGGGCGGGAGAAGGAACACAGGGATAGTCTGGGGTGACCTAACTCCCCCCCAGGGCAACGGGCTGGGGCAGAGGCGGTGTCGGGAGAAGGCGGGAAGCTGCAGGTCCCGCCCCAGAGGAGACTTCCTAGTGGGCGGATACCCCGGTGAGTCGCAGCTGCGGCGGCGGGGGACCCCGGCGCCATGGCGGGCAGGCGGGACGCCATCCTGGATGCGCTGGAGGAGCTGACCGCTGATGAGCTCAAGAAGTTCAAGATGAAGCTGCTCTCCGTGCCCCTGCGCGACGGCTACGGGCGCATCCCGCGGGGGGCACTGCTGCCCATGGACGCCGTGGACCTGACCGACAAGCTCGTCAGCTGCTACCTGGAGGCCTACGCCGCCCAGCTCACGGCCCAGGTGCTGCGCGACATGGGCATGCAGGACACCGCGGAGCGGCTGCAGGCCCCGGCCCGGGCCCCGGGTGAGGAGCCCTCCGCTCTCGGAGCCCCTCGCCTAACCCAACCCCCAGCCGAGCATTTGCCCCTGGGGCTCTTTCGCTTCCTGTTTCTCCTGCCCCCGAATAAAGCTCTTCCTGCTGGGGAGGGAGGCTTCCCGCGCTCGGTCCAGACCCCGCGAGCCTGGAGACACCGTGGGAAGGAAGAGGAAGGACCCCTTATGCGGTCTCTTTCCTTACAGGCTCTGGACCCGCGCCAGCAGGGATCCAGGCCTCTCCTCCCCAGGTGCCAGCCATACCAGGTGAGGCCTTCACACCCAAACTCACCTTCCTGGGCACCTCACCAGCCTCACCAACCACAGCCCTGCACAGCCTATCTGCCACCAGAACACTCGCATTGGGAGAGAGCAAGGTTGGGCCAGCCCTCCCACCAGCCCACCTGCTCACACACCTTGGGCGGAGCCTCGCTGGGGAGATGTTACACTCATCGCACTGTGTCTGGAGCCCCACCCCGTTAGGGCGCATTTAGAGCCAATCTGAAGCAAGCAGGGTTCCGAGGAACAGGCCCCAGTCCCCACCCAGGGTGCCTGCTCATCTGCTTTCCCCCTCTTTCCCGCAGCCCCGCACTTTGTGGACCGGCACCGGGAGGCCCTCATTCAGCGGGTCACAGACGTGAACGGCGTGCTGGATGCTCTGTACGGGAGCATCCTGAGGGAGGAGCAGTACCAGGCAGTGCGGGCAGAGGCCACCAATCCAGACAAGATGCGGAAGCTCTTCGGCTATGCTCCAGCCTGGAACCGGGCCTGCAAAGATCGGCTCCTTCAGGCCTTGAGGGACACCCAACCCTACTTGGTGGACGACCTGGAAAGGAGCTGAGGCAGCAGCTGGAACTACCAGGGGTTGGACGTGCAGAATGAGTGATTTTTTAAATAAAAAGTCCGCTTGTACTTGTGTGGGTTTTCCTGCTTCCAACCTGGCCGGCCGCACATGCAGAGCTCAGCTACACAGCTCAGTGCTGCGGAGGCTCAGGGGCAGCTCGCTGCCTTTCAGGGGTGGGGCAGCAGGCTCCCCAAACTGTCACCCTTCCTGCCTGTCACCATGGCGAATATTCCTCATTCGCCAGTTAGTGCTCCTCCAGGGCTATGCCAGAGGGTCCGCCCTTGAGACTCTAGCTAGGCCTGTAGTGTAGGTTAGAGAGGCGTGTACAAAGGGTCTGGGCGGTGGGAGCCAGGTGTGCCAGAAGGCATTGAACTTAGGGCACTCTGCTAGCGGGCAGAGCTTCTCTTTTGCCTTTTCCAAGGGAAAGAGTAATTGTACAATTAGAGCAATTTCCAGGGGGAGACAGTAGCATCTAAACATGGAAGACCACAGCTACCAAATAAAATTCTAGGGTTCCTTCTGGCACTGACAGCAGCAGGCTAAATTACTCCCTTTGCTCCCTGCCACCCCCTGGAGGGAGGCGTTATAGGTTACACTATGCCCAGAAAACATGCCAATCACAAAAGCAAAACTTTATGAATTCTGGTAGATATTCTTCTTGTGATGGAATTAAAGGAAATATGAGTACATACAGTTGACCCTTGAACATGGGGGTTAGGGGTGCTGGCTTCCTATGAAGTCTTGAGTCCACATATAAAACTAGTCAGCCCTCACAAAATAAGCAAAATAGATTCATAGTCTGACAGCTGTCAAAGGGAGGGGAACTGCGGGGCTGAGTGAAAAAGTGAAGAGATTAAGCCCCCCAAAAAACAAATACAAAAAAGCACATCAGCCCTGGCCAGTTTGGCTACAGGTTGAGGGTCAGCCCTCGGACCAAAGGGTCTCGAGTTCAAATCCGGTCAAGAGCAGGTATCTTGGTTGCAGGTTCGCTCCCTGCCCCTGGTTGGGGCACTTACAGGAGGCAACCAGTAGATGTGTCTCTCACATCGATGCTTCTCTCTCTCTGTCTCTCCCCCTCCTCCCTCCCTCCCTTTCACGCTCTCTTTAAAAAAAAAAAAAAAATCAGTGGAAAAAACATCCTGGGATGAGGATTAAAAAAAAAAAAAAAAAAAAATCTGAGGAAACCAAGATGGCGGCATAGGTTAACGCCGGAGATTGCTGCCTTGAACAACCACTTCAAAAAACAACTAAACGACGGAACGGACATCATCCAGAACCACAGGAAGGCTGGCTGAGTGGAAATTCTACAACTAGGAGGAAAGAGAATATCATACCCAGACTCAGAGGAGGCACAGTGCTGAAGTGAAATACTCAGGTGCGGAGTGCACGCGGGGCGGGCTGGAGGCGGAGGGCGCAGTTGTTGTTTTCAATCAGGAGGGAGTTTCAGACTCTGAGTTCCAGATACGGGTGAGTCTCTAGGGACCCAGACTCAAACGAGAGAAGCGGGACTGTCTGGCTTCGGTCGGAACTCGAATGCAGCTTTCTCTCTGAGGTTTGCAGCGGTTGCTGGGACTCTGTGAGGCAGAGCCCCTAGGGACGGAACTGAGAGCAGCCATAACTGCTCGCTCCCGCCCACCCTGTT
The DNA here is from genome assembly GCF_014108235.1 of Myotis myotis. Taxonomy (NCBI): domain Eukaryota; kingdom Metazoa; phylum Chordata; class Mammalia; order Chiroptera; family Vespertilionidae; genus Myotis; species Myotis myotis. Next base: position 104,544,819 of record NW_023416357.1, on the reverse strand, counting down.
TGATCCAGTGCGACCCACCCCGCCCAAGCCCTGCGCAGAGCCATTTGCCAGATAGCCTCAGGCAAATGCTAGATTAGGACCCCCCTAGAGATCCAGCACAGAAGCCCTCCCACTGCAGACACAGGGGACTCTCATAGCCAGTTAGCCTGGAGGTCAAATCACCCCCGGTATTGCCGACGACAATCAAGGCTTAACTACAAGACTGCGCACAAAGACCACTAGGGGGTGCACCAAGAAAGCATAAAAAATGCGGAGACAAAGAAACAGGACAAAACTGTCAATGGAGGATATTGAATTCAGAACCACACTTTTAAGGTCTCTTAAGAACTGTCTAGAAGCCATCGATAAATGTAGTGAGATCCTCAAGAAATCTAATGAGACCCTCGATGTTATGATAAAGAACCAACTAGAAATTAAGCATACACGGACTGAAATAACGAATATTATACAGGTTCCCAACAGCAGACCAGAGGAGCGCAAGAATCAAGGCAAAGATTTGAAATGCGAAGAAGCAAAAAACACCCAACCAGAAAAGCAAAATGAAAAAAGAATCCGAAAATACGAAGATAGTGTAAGGAGCCTCTGGGACAGCTTCAGGCATACCAACATCAGAATTATAGGGGTGCCAGAAGATGAGAGAGAGCAAGATATTGAAAACCTATTTGAAGAAATAATGACAGAAAACTTCCCCCACCTGGTGAAAGAAATAGACTTACAGGTCCAGGAAGCGCAGAGAACCCCAAACAAAAGGAATCCAAAGAGGACCACACCAAGACACATCATAATTAAAATGCCAAGAGCAAAAGACAAAGAGAGAAACTTAAAAGCAGCAAGAGAAAGAAACTCAGTTACCTACAAGGGAATACCCATACGACTGTCAGCTGATTTCTCAACAGAAACTTTGCAGGCCAGAAGGGAATGGCAAGAAATATTCAAAGTGATGAATACCAAGAACCTACAACCAAGATTACTTTATCCAGCAAAGCTATCATTCAGAACTGAAGGTCAGATAAAGAGCTTCACAGATAAGGAAAAGCTAAAGGAGTTCATCACCACCAAACCAGTATTATATGAAATGCTGAAAGGTATCCTTTAAGAAGAGGAAGAAGAAGAAAAAGGTAAAGATACAAATTATGAACAACAAATACACATCTATCAACAAGTGAATCTAAGAATCAAGTGAATAAATAATCTGATGAACAGAATGAACTGGTGATTATAATAGAATCAGGGACATAGAAAGGGAATGGACTGACTATTCTTGGGGGGGAAAGGGGTGTGGGAGATGCAGAAAGAGACTGGACAAAAATCGTGCACCTATGGATGAGGACAGTGGGTGGGGAGTGAGGGCGGAGGGTGGGGTGGGAACTGGGAGGAGGGGAGTTATGGTGGGAAAAAAGAGGAACAAATGTAATAATCTGAACAATAAAGATTTAATTTAAAAAAAAACAAACATCTGACACAGAAAACAGTATGGTGATAACCACAGGGGAAAGGGGTGAGGGGGTAGAAGAGGGTCCAGGGGGATGAATGGTGATGGAAAGAGATTTGACTTGGGCTGGTAAACACACAATATACAGATGATACATCACCAAACTACACTGAAACCTATATAATTTTATTACCCAACTAGTGACCCGGTGCACGGATTCATGCACATGGAAAGGAAATTAATTAGGTGGCCAGCAGGGCGGAACTGGGCGAGACTGGCTGGACACATCCTGGAGCCAACCTCCCACAGTCCCTCCCCGGCGTCTGCGGAGTGAGTGGGGGTCCCTACAGCAGGTGGGGGTCCCTTGGCCTGGCCTGCAGGAATCAGGCCAAAACTGGCTCTCTGACATCTCCCAAGGGGTCCTGGAGTGCGAGAGGGCACTCTGCAAATTTGCTGTCATAGTACAGGGTGTACAGGATGTGGAATGCAAACACAAGTGTGCAGTAAACCAGATTCTGGGCCGACAATGCCCCAGCAACAAACCCACAGCTGAAGGTGGAATCATGTGGCCCCTTGAGGAATCGGATTCCCTCCTCTCTCGTTTTAGGGTGCATCACCTGAAAACCACTGCTGCCAAGTCAGTGCAGCTCGGCAGCTCCTGCATTGAGCGTCTGCCCCCTGGTGGTCAGTGTGCATCATAGCAACAGGTCAGATGGGCAGAGGGACAATTAGCATATTGGCCTTTCATATAGATAGATGTCACCCAATAAATGCAATAAAAAGGTAAAAAACCAAAAAAGTCAGCCTTCCACATACAGATATGGAATATCTTCCAAACTGTGGAGTCCACCCTTGTACAACTTGCATTTGAACTGTGCAGGTCATCTGAAAAAACTCCACTTACTAACTGGACCTGCACAGTTCAAACTCATGTTGTTCAAGGGCCTACTGTCTTTCTCCAGAAAAAGCACTTAACGAGCCTTTCCAGAGCCTGTTAGGAAACCAGGATCCTAGGACGACAACCTGCATACACTTTGCACCAAAATTCTTTCTAGTTGTAGAGCAGTGAAGTGCTGGGGTAACCAGTGTGCAAAACAGGAGGCCCTAAGGAGGAGCCTTGGGAGTTAATCAAACAGGGATCCAGGTATGAGGGTATAAGGTGATTGGTTCTGCGCCACTCAAATGATATGCTAACCCACAATGAACAAAGCTACAAGATTTCATTTCAATACCCTCACCTAGATGACGCAAATGCAGTGTTTATTCCCCACACACACTCCTTCTGTGGTGTATGTAGGATCTCACTCTGAGTCTGTGCAACATTTCCCTATTCTGACCTGGGTCACCAGAGCAATAGGAGAAAACAGGCGGTTAGCTATAGGAGGAGTCTACCAAGAAGGGAAAATGTGGTCCCTGTCAAGTGGGATAGCTAATGCTACCTGGGACTCCAGGAGAAAATGTAAGCTTCCCAAAAGGTGGGAATCAGCCCCCACATCTCAGAACCCCATGCCCTAGTCCTTTCTTTGGCCAGTTACCCATAAAATGCTGATCCATCCTTAACCCTCTTCTACCAAGTCTTCTCGAGCCTTATTCAATCCAAGATATGTTCAATCACATGTTCTGCAAGGACCTTACCATTTCCAAAAGTGAATCTGTCTTCCTTTTACCAACACTGTATTAGGTGTACCAGTTAATAATAGTGGATTTTGTAATCAAAGAAAACATGATAATTTCAAGAGAAACATCAAAAGTGCTTTATTCAAAGTAATGTCCATCACTAGCTACACATTTCCCCATCTTTCAGGTAATTTGTGGATACCGTACCAATAGGATTTTTCTTGTTTTGAAGCAAACCATTCCGAGACCCAATTTTCCACTTCTTCGTACGTTTTGAAGTGCTGCTCAGAAAGTACGTGTGCCATCAATCAGAACAGGTGGTAATCTGAAGGAGCAAGGTCTGGTGAATACAGTGGGTGGCTTAATACTTCCCAGGCAAGATCTTTTAATGTGTCTTTAATTGGTTTTGAAGTGTGTGATGGTGCCTCATCATGAAGCAAAATTACTTTGCTGTGTCTTCTGGCACATTCTGGTCGTTTCATGATCAAAGCGTGGTTTAAATTGATTATTTGTTGTCAGTAGGGATCAATATTAATGGTTTCACCTGGTTTTAGAAGCTCATAATACACCACACCTTCCTGATCCCACCAAACACAGAGCATTGTCTTCTTTCCGAAGCGATTTGGCCTTGCAGCCGATGTTGATGGTTGACCTGGATCAACCCATGATTTTGTGCGTTTGGGATTCTCAAAATAAATCCACTTTTCATCGCCAGTCACAAGTCGATGCAAAAAACTTACTTTCATGTCGTTGAAGCAACATTTTACTGATGACTTTTCAGTTTTCCATTTGTCTTTTGTTCAGTTGATGTGGCACCCATTTTCCTCCCTTTAAAAATCTTTCCCATTGCTTGTAAATGAGCAGAAATTGTTTGCTGAGCAGCATTTAATCTTTCTGCAAGTTGTTTTTGAGTTTGACACGCATATTCATCCAATAATGCTTGTAATTTCTGGTCTTCAAACTTTTTTGGTTGACCTGGATGTCTTTGTCTTTCACATCGAAATCATCACTTTTAAAGAGTTTAAACTAGCGTTCACAAGTATCTTGAGATGGAGTATGTTCACCATAAGCTTCCCAAAGTATTCAGCAGTACTTTTCTTCAAAATAATGAATTAAAACTTCCCAAAAATGTTTTTTGGGCACAAAATTTGACACTTTTAAGTGTAAAAATATCTATGATGTTAACATCTTCAGCAAATTTGACATATGAAGTTTTGTAGCTTGTCGTCATAACAAAATAGCATACATATCAAATCGCATATATATCAACATATGTGGAACTCCAGCTATTGAAAAAAATCCGCATCATTAACCAGTACACCTAGTATCTTGACATGTGGCAACAGCAGCAGCTTAACCAGAAATCTTACCATGTTCCATAAAGCCTAGGTATTAGTCAGTCTTGCAATTGCCTTGCTTTTCAACTTCACTGGCCCCATCTGGTTTATGCCTAATGTCTTACCTGCTTTCAAGGACCTGGGTGATCAAAACTGATCATGGAAATGGACTTTCAAGTCTAATATTAGGATACCTAAACTCTCATTCCAGCCCAGCCTGTAAGAGCCTACTCAACCTCTCCTATCTTCCTCTCTACCTACCCCATGGTCCCAGCATCCCTATTTGTTCACACCCTGTGCCCTAGCACATGATGGTCCCTTACTTCTGAACACCTTGATCTACCTGTCCTAGTGTTCACATTGAATGCCTTCCTCTGGGCCCCAGGACACTTCCTACAGAGTCTCTGTGTAATGCAAACCATATTGTCATGGTATATTTTCACCCAGGACTATAATGAGACTGAGCCCCATAAAAAGACATCTTTCTACCCTAACCAGGTGGCTCAGTTGGTTGGAATTTGGTTGGAGTGTCATCCCATACACCAAAAAGGTTGTGGGTTCAATTCCCGGTCAGGGCACATACCTAAGTTGCGGGTTGGATCCCCGGTTGGGGCATAGAGAGTACCGGCGGCAGCTGATGAATGTTTCTCTTATCAATGGTTCTCTCCCTCCCCCCACCCCTTCCATGCTCTTTTTTAAAAAAATAAACAAACATATCGTGTGAAGACTTAAAAAAGAAAATCTTCCCAACCTCTGTGCAAGTGTCTTGCATATAAAAAGTAATCGATGAATGACAGCTACTGTGTACCCCTACTGTCTAACAGTATATATTTTTAAATATATATTTTTTAACAGAGAGGAAGGGAGACGGATAGAGTCAGAAACATCGATGAAAGAGAAACATCAATCAGCTGCCTCCTGCACACCCCCTACTGGGTATGGGCCCGCAACCAAGGTACATGCCCTTGACCAGAATCGAACCTGGGACCCTTGAGTCCGCAGGCCAACTCTCTATCCACTGAGCCAAACCGGTTAGGGCAGTATATTTTTTTTAAAACTTCACAGAAACCTTATGATTCCCATGAGATGCGGCCATAGCTAACACTTCCTTGTATAACTGATAGTCTTAAAAAGAGAAGCTACATGCCCTGGCCACTTTTGCTCAGTGGATAGAGCACCCGCCTGCAGACTGAAGGGTCCCAAGTTCGATTCCAGTCAAGGGCATGTACCTTGGTTGTGGGTATACCCCCAGTGGGAGGTGTGAGGAGACGGCTGATCGATGTTTCTGGCTCTCTATCCCTCTCCCTTCCTCTCTAAAAAATCAATACAATATATTAAAAAAAGAGAGAGAAGCTACAAAAACCAGTGCAGGCCTGAGGCAAAAGAGAAACTAAGTTTAAATTTTTTCTTGGGAGCTTCCCTTTTCCTTTTCTTTGAGGGGGTTGCGGGAGGGATGGACACAGCAGAACTGAGTTCTACCAGTCTTTAAACACAGCATTGAACCACGTCCAGCATGGCCAGGGGTAAACCTGAGGAGGGGCGGTGAAGGACTAAAGAAAACAGACAAGAGAATACAGTTGGGACCAGGTGGATCACTGGGCCTGGATGAGGAAACAGTGACACAGCCTGTAAGCCAAAGCTTTATTTTTTATTCAGATCACACAAAGCAAAACAAGGGCAAGATGTTTACAATGTTCTTGCGAATTTCAAATCTTTTCTGTTGTTGCCATTCTCTGAACTCTATCAAGCCTTGCTTTGGCAGCACTCGCTGCATGCGCCCCCCACCCCCACCCCCACCCCCACCCCTACCGCAGCCCACATTCCTTACCTAGGACTGCAGGGTTGGACTATAAGGTCAAGCTTACAACCATAGCCTTTTGGCTATAATTGTGCTGGGAGGGCTTTGCCCTCTAAGCTGGGACTTGTATGTGGCTTTGCCACAAGTCAGTCCGAGGCTTGAACCTGTCCCAATGCTGTAGCTGCTCTCCACACAGTACCACATAGTGGTGAAGGACACAAAATCCACAGCCAAAGGATCCAGATTCAAATCCCTGCTCCACCTCTCACAGCTGAGACTCAAGGCCAGTTTGTGCCTCAACATCCTCACCTATAAAGCAGGGAAATTAGGGCTTTGTTCATTTACACCAACTGACCCAAAGCAAGTACACATTAATTTTAGCAATTATCTCTGAGTTGTACGTCCCTAGCTCCCCAATGGTTTAGAATATGATCTGAAATAATCTTATTTTTTTGCTCACATCTTTAAGCATCACATGACTGGGGGAAAAGAAGAACAAAAGCCAGTGTGACTGACCTATGCTGATTAGGAAAAAATCCACATGCAGGTCCCACCCTTCTATGAGTGGCCTTTTCCATAATTCCTAGGTAGAGTTGTTTATGTTAAAAGTGTTGTACAGCCGAAACCTGTGTGGCTCAGTGGATAGAGCGTTGGCCTGCGGACTGAAAGGTCCCAGGTTCGATTCCGGTCAAGGGCATGTATGTGGGTTGCGGGCACATCCCCAGTGCAGGAGGCGGCTGATCGATGTTTCTCTCCCATCGATGTTTCTAACTCTCTCTCTCCCCCTTCCTCTCTGTAAAAAATCAATAAAATATATATCAAAAAAAAAAAAAGTGTTGTACAGCCTGGCCTGGGTGTCTCAGTGGTTGAGCTTCAACCTATGAACCAGGTCAGGGTTCAATTCCTGGCCAGGGCACATGTCTGGGTTGCAGGCTCGATCCCCAGTGTGGAGCGTGCAGGAGGCAGCCGATCAATGATTCTTTCTTCATTGATGTTTCCCTCTCCCCCTCTCTTCCTCTCTGAAATCAATAAAAATATATATATTTTTAAAAGTTTTGGCCCTACCCGGTTTGGCTAAGTGGATAGAGCGTCAGCCTGCGGACTGAAGGGTCCCAGGTTCGATTCCGGTCAAGGGCATGTACCTTGGTTGCGGGCACATCCCCAGTAGGGAGTGTGCAGGAGGCAGCTGATCAATGTTTCTCTCTCATCGATGTTTCTAACTCTCTATCCCTCTCCCTTCCTCTCTGTAAAAAATCAATAAAATATATTTAAAAAAAAAAAAAAGTTTTGTACAATCAAGCTCCCCGTCACAGGAAAGGTGGAGGGAATTAGCAGAAAAGGAGTCTCTGCAGAACTTGAGTACGCAGCGTTAGTATGCTACTGAATCAGTAGCAGCAACACCAGAGTTTGCACCTGACCTGGACCTACATACTGAATTAGAACCCACATGCCAACAAAATTGTCCAATGGTTCGTGTGCATATTCAACTTAGACACACAGCTACATAGAGGATTCAGCCCTGCCATCTCAGACTGAGTCAGGTTTGCAGAGGCCTTCCCACACAGGGATTTGCCTTTTTACTCAAGACAGTACACAGGACGGGCCAGCTTTCCCTCAAAATCTAAGGGGGTGGGGGCAGATAGAAAAACCTAGATCTAACAGACCTCCCACCCTAAAGAGTCTACAAAGCCTCAAGGACACTACACTGAACAGCTACAGGGAATCCAGGCAATTGAGCAACACAGCCAGCCTGAAGTGTGTGTGGTGTTAGGTGGAAGAGCTCGACTCCTGCTCACTTCAAGGATTTATTTTCCCACACGCATCCCACTCACCCCACTCAGCCCCCCACCTTGGAATTCCCCATGTAAAGCCACCTAAATTTGGTCCCCCATTATAGCACAAGCAATTCCCCAATCTTCAAGCCAACAGTCCAAGTTCCTTCCTTGTCTCCTGGTGGCTCTCAATTGTTCTTCATTAAAGGAGCCCTTTCTCTAGCACCAGGGCTAAAGCTCTATTACAATCCAAGGAGCTGAGAGCACTGCCCATCAGCAGAGCAAATTCCTGCTCATGAGGAACACACTTTTCCTGCCTGTTCCTGACCTCAATGAGAATTTTATTTTTTATTTTGGAGAGGAAGGGAGAGGGAAATAGAAACATCAATAATTGGTTGGCTGCCTCTTGCACTCCCCACACTGGGGACTGAACCTGCAAACCCGAGCACGCAACACTGGGCATGTGCCCTGACCAGGAATTGAACCATGACCTCCTGGTTCATAGGTCAACGCTCAACCACTAAGCATGCCAACCGGGCAAACAATAGGAATTTTAGATCCAATGGTCTCCAAAAGCCCCTCTAAAACCATAGTATTGACAGTCCGACAATTTCTACAAGCTTTACCTAAAGCCACATCTGCTGGCAGGACCCACCTGACAGTTCCTCAGTCCTTATATGCCAACACCAAGAACAATAATTTTTGTGGAAACTAAAACTATTTCCAAAAAAAAAAGTTAAAAATTAAAGGTTTTCTACATACTGAGGGCCCAAAAGTAGTAAAGGGTCTGATTTCTGTAAAGACTGGGGAGGAATGGTTGCAGATGAATCCTCATCGAATTTAGCCTCTCATTCCCATGCACAGTAGTATAGGAAGTGAGATCACAGCCCATGGTGGATCATTAAGAGACAGCCCAAGTGGGAACAAACATACCTGGATGAAGAAGTGGAGTCTCATAGGGGCTGGACCCTAGACCTTAACTCCTGGTTAGTCTACCCATCAATGACTTAACCTCGGCCCTATACTGAAGTCAATAAAACCTGGCCAGTCCCAGCCAGCATGGCTCACTAGTTGAGCATCAACCTAGGCTCAATCCCCAGTGGGGGGCATGCAAAAGGCAGCCTATCAATGATTTCATTATTTTCTCTCATCATTGATGTTTCTCTCCCTCCTTCTCTGAAATCAGTATTTAAAAAAACACAAAAACTGGCCAGGCCCAGCATGTGATAGGATAAAAAGCTAAAAAGACTGAACTAAATCAAAGGAGACCAGCAGATCTATAGTATACCTCTCCCCACCCACAACCTACCCTCCTTTCTTACTTAGCCTGTTCCAATCCCAATCCTAATTCAAAAAAGCCAGGAAACGCAATAAAGAATTAAAATAATAGAAAGAAAAGCCAGGCACCTAGTGCTTTAAGATTTTTTTCAATAATAATGAGCTTGCCCTAACCAGTTTGGCTCGTGGATAGAGCGTTGGCCTGCGGACTGAAGGGTACCAGGTTCAATTCTGGTAAGGGCATGTACCTTGGTTACAGGCACCTCCCCAGTGGGAGGTGTGTAGGAGGCAGCTGATCTATGTTTCTCCCTTATCGATGTTTCTAACACTCTCTCCCTCTCCCTTCCTTTCTGTGGAAAATCAATAAAATATAAATATATATAATTTCAAATGAACTGGCAGCAGAACCAGCTCCTCAGAACCAACATCCTCTGCTATTTTTGTTGATATTCATTCTCCTAGAAAGGTCCCCACAATGGATCTACCCACTAATCAGATTACCTTTTATCTAAGGGCTAGCCAATACCACTGAAGCCCATTAAAGGACATTAAGAACGTAATACCAACAATCCCAGTCAGTATTCAAGTTTTCACAAGGATCTTCAACCTTTACCCCTAGGAGCAGGGACCAAGAAAACCACAACCCCAGAACCCTACTAGGTGAGGCAGAAACTTCTGAGATCCAGATCAGGCCATTCAAACCAATCATTTGAGAGATCAAACAGCCTGGCCATACCAAGGAGAGAACTGCTATAATCTTGGCTCTAAGTTTCTCACATGTACCAAGGCCAATTAGCCAATTCAGATCATTGCCTGGAAGCTCAGCCACTCAGCCTACTCTTGGTTTTTGAGCACCCCGCCCAGTAGGGAGGGTAAAGCCAGAGCTTGTCTGGTCAGGGGAGACCTCAGGATGAACCAATCAGCTCTTTAGAAAACACCTACAGCATACAGCATACTTGACAATCGCAAAAGAGGAAAGCACTTTCCCACTAGGGCTCCCAGGCACTTTTTGCTGCTGGCTCTAATTTCCAGTTCTATGTAACTGAAATGCATGCTCAACAACTGATTGGCAGGTACAGCCGTTTTCTCAACTCAATTTGAGAATGGGGGGGGGGGGGGGGACAGAGGGGAGAGTCAGGAAAGGCATTCAAGTTTGAGGGGCACTGTTCTGAGATTTCAAGTTCATTGGCTCCACCCTTTCCCCATCTCCACCACCACCATCACCTCATACAAGCCTAAAATCTTATAATAGCAATGACCTCAGCCTTCTGGGTACAAGGATTGTGAGATCCAAGTAGACCACTGCCTCCCTTTATCCAAGCCCCATCTTTAGGAAAACTAGGGGTGCACCTTGAAATACAAGGTAATGCCTCTAAACTTCCTTTCCCAGCTAACCTGTCCCCTTCTTACCACCTCCTTTCATTCTCAAACAGAATAAAACAGGGCAGAGAAAACTTACTGTGCTTAGCAGTTATCTTGCAGAAAGTTTGCAGCCTTGAGCTCAGCATAGCCTAGATAACCACTGGACATCTGGTGCTGGGAGGAACCAAGGATGGACCAGACCCTTACATCAGCAGAACGGTTTGAAGCCAGCATCTATCTATATATATCTATATACTAATATATAAAAGCCTAAGTGACCAAAGGACTGGTCACTATGATGCAAACTGATCACCAGGGGGCAGATACTCAATGCAGGAGCTGCCCCCTGGTCAGTGTGTTCCCACAGCCAACCTCCCAAGGTCTCTCCCACCCCCACGCGATGGCCCTGACTGCCTGATCACTGGCCAGGCTGAAGGACCCCACCTGTGCACGAATTTGTGCACTGGGCCTCTAGAGTAATAAAACCCTGCCTCCCCCTTCAGTCACTGCTGATTCCTTTTTTGGACTCAGCCCACCTGCACCCAGGTGCCTGAAATAAAAGTTCCTTTGATACATTATGACCAACCTCATGTCATAAATGTGCATGACCCTGGCCCACTCTGAACCTTTCACAAACCTCTCCCCTCAAATTTACAGTTCGCTCACATTAAAAAAAAATAAAAAAAGGTCTAAGCAAATAAACATTTGAGTTTGATCCCTTCGGAAAAATGGTTTCAGATTGAAAATGAAGTCAGAACACTAGGGCTCAATGGTGGCTCTATCACTCTGATTCTCAGTCACATGACCCATACTTTTTCTGTCTACAGTGAGGCCACAGAACCCCTGTAGTGAGTAGGTGCTCATTCTCCTTTGTGCAAAAGACCTGACTGCACTACCTCCCATCTAAATGACTGGGAATGACTGGTCACTATGACACACTGACCACCAGGGGGCAGACGCTCAATGCAGGAGCTGCCCCCTGGTGGTCAGTGCCCTCCCACAGGGGGAGCTCTTGCTCAGCCACAAGCCAAGCTGATGGCTGCCAGTACAGTGGTGATGGCAGGTCCCGCCTCCTCAGCAGCGCTAAGGATGTCCAACTGCAGCTTAGGCCTAATCCCCCCTGGGAAGCAGACCTAAGCCAACAGGTGGTCATCCCCCGAGGGGTCCCAGACTGCGAGAAGGCACAGGCCAGGCTGAGGGACACCTCCTCCGCCCCGAGTGCACAAATTTTTGTGCACCGGGCCTCTAGTCATGGTCATATTTGAATACTGCCCCTAAAGGCAATTCTGATTTGAGCCCCACACTTTAAAAAGTGTAAAAAGAGCCAAGAGTCTTTAAAGAGGGTAAGGTTGCTGTAAATAGTAAATTCACTAAGACCAGCATGTAAATAAATGTGCTAAAAGTTTGTTCAGAGAGTTGGGCATGTTTGGGGCAACACTCATGACATCACGTGTTCATTTACCCCATTCAGACACCTGACTTTGTGATGAGTTTAATCTCTACTTTTAAGGAGACCACTTAACGTTTTCTCCCCAGGACCAAGTATCAAACACTTTATTCCAGTTCCCGCTGGGCATGATTATCTGAAAGAGGGAAACACCCCACATTCCTGACCTGGACATCAATCCTAAAAGAGAGGGTAGAGGAAGAAAATTTAACTAAAATGGTTTTTAATGGGAACCAGATATATGGTTACAATTACATAGTCCGACACAAAAAACCCATGGGTGGGTCAGGAGTTGGAAAGTTACAAAACAACAAGGGTCACACTTGGGTATAGAAGAAAAGCTGTTCCAGAACTTCAGGAGGCAGGCTAATATGGCCTCTCCCTGCGATCCTGTCTGTGATCACCCCTGCAAGAAAGAGTATCCATTAAGGTCTGAGTTACCAACCTCTCATCCCAACCCCAAAATCCTAGCCCAAGAAATGTCTCATCTCTCTAAGTATTGAGTATACAGATTAGTTTCCAGAGATAATTTTCATCCCCTCCTTCCTTCCCTACTATGGTTACAATCTGTTGAACAATCTCACCCTCAAAACGGAACAACTTTCTGAACAAAACCTTGCAATCCCGCTCTAGCTTGTTTGGCTCAGTGGCTAGAGCAGGGGTGGGCAAACTTTTTGACTCGAGGGCCACAATGGGTTCTTAAACTGGACCGGAGGGCCGGAACAAAAGCATGGATGGAGTGTTTGTGTGAACTAATATAAATTCAAAGTAAACATCATTACATAAAAGGGTACGGTCTTTTTTTTTTAGTTTTATTCATTTCAAACGGGCCGAATCCGGACCACGGGCCGTAGTTTGCTCACGGCTAGGCTAGAGCATATGCCTGCGGACTGAAGGGTCCCAGGTTTGATTCCAGTCAAGGGCACATGCCTGGGTTGCAGGCTCAATCCCCAGTTGGGGGCGTGTAGGAGGCAGCCGATCAATGATGTTTCTCTCTCTCTCTCTCCCTTCTGCTCTGAAATCAATAAAAATATATTTAAAAAAAACAAAAACCTTTTAATCCCATGACCTGTTCAATTAGTTTTATTTCAATTTAGACTTACCTGGAGTCCATCTTGCCAGGGCCAAAACCACCTCTGTCCCCACCACCCCGGCCCCCTCGGAAGCCCCCACGGTCCCCGCCTCGGCCTCGGTAGCCGCCCCGATCATAGCCTCCTCTGCCTCCACGACGATCATCTCCATAGCTACCCCCTAGGACAAAAGAAATATGATATATCATATCCCAAAATCCCCCCTAACTTCCCTGCTTAACACATTGTATGCGGGAAACGTGTTTACACGTTTTATGTATTTATACGTTCTACCAGTGTAGTAGAGAGCGGGACACGTATTTATATGTTTTTTTATAGACTAGCAGTAGAATGCAGGTAACGTATAAATACGTAAACTAAAGTTATCGTAATTTTACTGAGCGTTGTTGCCATTTGCGCAAAAAATTAGCAAAAATGGCCCGCACCACCTGTTAGCGCGCGATAAAAACTACCCACAAACAATGTGTTAAAATTAAGGGCTTTTTTAAAAATTAAATTTTCATTGTGAAAAGTATTACATATGCCTCCCTTTTTTCCCTTCTAGCCCACCCCCCAAAAAATTAAGGGCTTTTTGGTCCCAAATTCTTGTTACCAGCTCTGCCTTTTCCTTACCCATATGAGAGCCTCCTGGTCCCCCTCCTGGGCCATCTGGTTTAGGGGCCTTACACTGGTTGCATTCATTCCTCCAAGAGAAGTTCATGTTCTCGCATGTACTGAGGAAAAGGAACAATTAATTTATAGGGATGGAGAGTAGGGCAAGACATAGAATTAGAAATAGACTCAGATTCCAGTGACTTTACAGAAAGAAAATTGAACCCTGAGGACTCAAAAAAGGTAAAAGGCTTGCTTCTCAGACACAGGAACAAAAACTGCAAATTAGTGAACCCAGTCCAATACCTTTCCCACTACAGTTACCTTACCTAGGAGGTAAGCTCTTGGCCGTCTGTCCCTATCACTGCAGCCCTGACTTTACTAGTTTGGAAAACACACAACTCTACCGTAACATCAAAGGGCACACATGTAAGACAGCAAAAAGTTTCACTCACGGATTAGGACACTTCCAGTCCCCAGCTCGCTGCTGTCCTCCGCCGCCGCCACCTCCACTTGGGAATCCTCCTCGGCCACCGCCACCACTGCCACCACCTCCATAGCCTCCACGGCCCATGGGTCCTAGTGTAGATCCAAATATGGGTCTGGCCCCCTTCCATGTTTAGTTAATCTAACCTTTTCTATGCAAGCCCTCACGATGCTCTCCCCTCTTCCCATCGCCTCTTTACACTAACATCAGGAAATAACTCCTCACCTCCTCGCCCTCGGCCTCCACGACCATTGCCACCACCTCGATTGAAATCTGCACGCCGAGTAGCAAATGAAACCTTGATAGGATTCCCAGAGAATTCTTTACCTAAAGAAATAAAGGTATAAAGAGGAGGCTTTTGCCTGACCGGTGTGGCTAAGTGGTTGAGCTTCAAACCAACAAACCAGGTCACGGTTCGATTCCCCGGGCAGTGCACATGCCGGGTTGCGGGCTTGATCCCCAATACAGGGTGTGCAGGAAGCAGCCGATCAATGATTTTCTCTCCCTATCACTCTCCCGTTCTCTCCGTAAAATCAATAAAAACATATTCCAAAAAAGGGGGGGGGACGACTTTTTATTAAGACCCGAGTCTAAAACAAGCATGTCAAACTCACGGCCAGTGGGCCGGATGCCTCATTTAACAAGCTTGGAAAAGAACACTAGATACAATCAACAAGGTAAGACTCTGCCTTCCTGAAAAGGCTTATAATCTAAAGAGATATAAGCAAAAATAAAGACTACTTTAAGTCGGAGATAGAGCAAATGTTGAAAGACTCAAAACGTAGTCCGTTTCCCAAGGCTTGCTTGCCCGATCTCCCCACTGACACCAGCCTCCTCATACATACCGTCAAACCAGTCAATAGCTGCTTTAGCAGAAGGTGGGTCATCAAATGATACTGTTGCCTCTCCCTTCAGCTTGCCCGTTTCCCTGTCTGTGTACAGATTAATCATGGGCTGTCCTGTTTTCTTATTTGTCTGAAAAAGGCAACATGAGATAACATCAGGCTTACAGGACATAATAGTTCTACCACCCTTCTAACTTCCTCCTCTAGAACCTGAGGTTCATTGTAACCATACTTCAGCTCCTCTCTTCCCAGTTACTAGTTTCCATCTCACATGTAACTTGAGTGAAAATCAATGGCTCCCACTGTCTCTCAAATCATATCCAATATAATAAAAGCTTAATATGCCAAGTGTCCAGTCTTCCATTCATCCAAAGCATAATATGCTAAAGATATGCTAAGGCTGCTCAACTGCTTGCTATGACATGCACTGACCACCAGGGGGCAGACGCTCTAACAAGTAGATGAGCTTGCTGCTAGGGTCCAGCTGATTCGACTGAGGGAGACCTGTTGGACATGCCCTGGAGCCCTCCCTCGATCCCTTCCCAGCTGGCCAACCTGTGTCTCTCCCCATCCCCAACCGTGCACCAGTGGGGTCCCTCGGTCTGGCCTGTGCTCTCTCGCAATCTGGGACCCCTCGGGGGATGTTGGAGAGCTGGTTTCGGCCCAATCCCACAGGCCAGGCTGAGGGACCCCACTGGTGCATGAATTTGAACACAGGGCCTCTAGTTAAATTTGTAGCTTACAAATTCAAAAGTCTAGAATAGTCCTTTTATCAATTGTCTTTGTGTTATTCCTTTTATAAAATATCAACAGCAAATGCTCCTTCCTCATCAAATTAAGTTTATAACCATTAAGACACTTATTTTTACTAATATGTGAAATCCAAAAGTCTGAAACAGATAGAAAGCACCACCCTGATCCACAAGTACCTTAATAATACCAATCTGCTTGAAATAATCAGCCACAGACTCGATTGTAACATTCTCGCCCAGGCCTTGTACGAAGATAGTGTTGTTGTCTGAATTATCCTGTTCTGTTTGTGTAATGCAGAAGAAAACATGAATTAGAAAACAAGCAACGGTAAAATGAGTCAGTGACTCTTCACCTAATACCTGATATTTCAAAGGAAAAAATTCTTAAACAACCAATACAATTTGGTTTACATCAGACAAAAAAAAATTACACCTCTATTTTTTATTATTTGAGTGCCTATGTGGTACCCATTTCACAAATTTAAAATTAGTTCTACTACTATCCTTTCAAATATGCTAATAACCATTACAGAAACCAGGGCTCGAGTTAACTGCCCAAGATCACACAATTAAGTGCACCAATGTTTGTAAAACTCTAATTGAAGATCCCAAGGTAAAAAACCCATTTTACATTAAAATCCAGTACAAGCATCATCAAAACAAAGATACACTAAATGCTTCCCTATATGAGTCTTTTGTGTTCACTAATTTGGTCATGATTCACATCTTAAAAACCTATACTTTAAACCAGCAGTTCAGGTGCATGGACCATACAGATGTATCAGCACTCTTAAGACTAGTTCGAAATGCAAGACTAGTTATTGGGCTCCTCCCAGACCTACTAAATTGCTGGGGGAGTAAACTGTATGTTATTTCTGATACCTTTATTTATAAATCACTATAGCTATACCTAAAGTCCCTCCCTTCCCCTCCGTTTTCCTTCTCTACCCCTGCTCTCTCTCAAATAACATCCAGAAAAGGTCCCAATACCATTTTAGCCACCTGTGGACTCACCGGAGTCATGACGAGATCCTTGGTCCCGAGGGCCTTAAGTAACATGGGGGGAAAGAAAAAACAAGGAAAGAGGAGCGGTTAGTCAACAGGTAGAGACTGACAAAGAAAAAACTTAAAAACAAATCCAAAATCTTGCAAAATATCAGTTAAGTGCTCACAGTCTCACTCCAAACCCCAGAGAAAATCCAAGGCATGGCTGGGGAAGAAGACACAGGCCCCTTAAGATCTGTATGTAACTTGAGTCCCTCCAGGGACAACTCCGCACTTCAGAAAATGCTGCCTCCCCCAGCTCAGGCTGGGAAATGTCCTCAGCACAGATTGGGGGGAGGTGGGGGGCCAAAGGGAAACTCATTTAAGTTAACAAACCAACTCATAATTTGGCCCTATTCTCTCACCCCAGAGAGAAATGGGCTCACCACCAGCAATGTGATATGCATCCATCCAGTTTCTCCATACTTTTTAACACCAAAGACACTTATTCCTTGTGGAACAATTTTTAATTTTTTCTTTAGAAACCATTCTTAAAACCATGCTGTTTCCCCAAAACCACGTATGAAAATTTAAAAAATTAAAAACATATATAATAGCTTTATTTCCATAATGCAGCCTATTTTTTTCCAGAGACCATCTTTGACCAAAGTTTCTCTGAATTCACCATATACACACACTGTACCCACATTCAATGACACCAAAATCATGAACCCGGGCCTTTGGTTTTAAATGGTGAGACAAATCAAGAAACCTTTTGTGAACCAAACCAGAAAAGTTCCAGCTTACTGGCAGACTTCTCAAATTTGCCATTTTTCATGAATTCAGTTTGTGCTGTTTAAGACCTGGTTATTTCCCATGAGCCACACATGCTCCCAACCTTTCTTGTGGTCCACACCTTCCTTTCCACAGCTAGTTTCTATTTGCCCATCAGAGTTGTTTAAATACATATATGTAGAACTGAATTGACACCATTCAGTATTTATTATATAAATACTGCATATACCAACTTCACCATTCTCAGGGCAGTATTTCACATCCCTCTTCCAGAATTAAAACACTTAGAGGTTGTTACACTTTTACATACACACACGTATACATACATACATACATACATACACCCTAAACACACTGATCAAAAAGGACCCTAGAGCCAAGTTTGTTCGTGTTCCAGCACACTCTCCAGTTTTTCATAATGCCATGGTCACTAAGCACCAGGTGTGGCAACACTCATTAAACACCTATTGACCTGAGTCAAACCAATTTGGTGCAAGTCGACTGCTGAGTCTTACCCCTGCCTGCCTCGTTAGCACACATCTGGCAGCAGGTGGCATTCTACCCCACCCCTTTCTGGAGGTGGTTCTGGACACTTCAAAACCTTTGACACTTAAAACACGCTAAGACATCTGGCAAATGAACAATCAGACAAAGCATTGCTGGGAGAGTTGGGAATTTTGGAAACTCTGTTCACTTACCACCAAATTTATTGAAGCCACCACGATCACTTCCGCTGGAGAAGACAAGTTAGAAGAAAGGACATGAAGCTTCCAACGGCTACAAACGGGCGTTTTTTTGTGTTTTTTTGTTTTAATATTCCCCAAACAAGAGTATGTGTTTTGGGAAAAAGATACAAGTGGCTACTAAAATACATGCCCCTTCCTGACCACCCCTTGTCTGACCTTTGATCATGTCACACACACGTGTGCAAATTTCTTAGACACAGTTTTTTAAGAATTTTGCTTTAAAAGGTTATAACTATTTCCTCTGGAAAAAAAAATGACCCATTTTCCTTGGTTGGTCTTCCGACGTAGCAGATGTTTTTTCCTCTTGTTGCAAGCAAGTGGTTGACAACCCAGTAGTTGGTTTAAAAACCCTACCCCCAATTTACCCAGAAGACATTTCACACCAGGCTGGGGTAGCCCTGAACACATTTTTGTGGTTTTTGCTTTGAAAGCAGCAAGCAGACCCAACCCCATTCCATAAAAAGTCAAAACCAAAGGCAATTTCCCCTTAAAGCGAGACAAACTTAGCTAACTAAACCCTATCCTAACTACTGAGCCGCTTTTATTTCCCCCAACCACCGGGGTCACCCCTTCTACACTGCGAGAAGAGCGGAGTATTTTGCATTGTCACCTTTCATACCTGTGGCACATAAAATGCAGAGCAAGTTAACAGTCACATAACAGTTGTTTTTTCTTTTTAAAGTTTTGCATTAAACACACGCACACAATAGAGTTTTCCTCATTTCTGTACAGTTTTTGAGATTGCCCCCACCCACCCTCTGAATACTTACCATATTTTCACTTTAAAAACCTCCCTCCCCACCCCCCCCCAAAAAAGGAGTAACACTGATGACAATCCTCCCCTTTTCAAGGGAGACAAGAGTATGGTCCTTCTATTTGCCAACAGATTTGACGCATGCTTTAACATCAAATCGAAGGTTTCACTTCCAATCAACTACAGCGGGAAGGGAAGGTCCAGTTGGACAGGTAACCAGGGGGAGGGGACAGTGAAGCAAATATGTAGGATACAACTGTCCAGTGTGTTTTGTCCAAATGGCCTGCACACTTCAATAACCCCACAAAGCAAGTCAGAAACAAAATCATCACTGTCAGTCAAATTACTGCCAATAAAGCTCATGGAATCAAATGACTACAGAATATGGGAAGAGTAGTCAAATCCTGGAAGCTGAAGTCAGATTCACCGTTAACAACTCCCTTAAAGGACACATGGGAACACAAGTAACAAGTTTCCCTATTACTAGGAGTGGGATCATCGGTTTCCCTTGCAGAGAAAGAAGCCTTTACTTCCATGTTTCCTGCCTAGGATATCAATGACTCCAATCCATACACACCCATGTATTTTTCCTTTTCCTTTTCCTTTGGAAATGTGTCAATACTCAAAGGTGTGGGTTCAGGCTCCCAAGCTCTCACAAAAATAAAATGTGATGGAGGAATAAAGTCTATGCCCCCCCCATCAAAGCCATGACAAATCCCTGTAATAAGACTAACCATGCTCTAAAGTACTGAATTCATGCAACCCCACATCCCCCGCCAGTGATGTTACTCCCTGGCTCACAAGACACCTACCCCATGCCGCCTCTGCCTCCGCGGCCGCCTCCACGACCTCTGGGTTCATAGCCACCACTGCTGCGGTTGTAACCACCGCCACCGCCCCGGCCTCGTCCCCCACGGTCCTGCTGGCCTCCCCCGTAGCCACCGCCACCACCACCACTTTGGTCCTGATTGCCATAACCGCCGCTGCCACCACTCATGGAGGACTGATCTTGGCCATAGTTACCTGTCAGGAAAAAAAGATACCTTAAGAGGATAAAAAAACACACTGTGAAATGACATAAAACAGTTCAACCAACCAGGGAATAGTGACTAGAAATAAAGACAGCCCGGCCAGTGTAGCTCAGTGGTTGAGTGTCAACCTATGAACCAGGAGGTCACAGTTCAATTCCAGGTCAGGGCACATGCCCAGGTTGCGAGATTAATCCCCAGTTGGGGGTGTGAGGAAGCAGCCAATCAATGATTCTCTCATTGATGTTTCTCTCTCTCCCTCTGAAATCAATAAAAACGTATTTAAAAAAAAAAAAAAAAAAGACAAGACAGTCAAGGAATAAGAAATCAAGACTTTTAAGAACCCTTTTAGGGCAAGGGCCAGGCAGATTATCCATCTTTATAGAAAACAGATGAGACAAAACTGAAGACACCTTCTCACTCACCTCCTCCACCCCCTCCTCCTCCACTGCTACTGTTGTACTGGTTCTGCTGTCCATAGCCCTGAGGAGGATTATAGGAACTTTGCTGCTGTCCATAGCTAGGCTGCTGTCCACCATAGCCAGACTGCTGACCATAGCCCCCACTCGGGGGCTGCCCATAGTTGCTGCTCTGAGAACTGCTACCGTAACTAAGGAAAAGGAAAAAGACAGAATTATACGCCAACATGTCCATTACTTCCTTTCACTTTTGGTACATCCCCATTCTCTAAATCCAACAAAGACACTCCCCATTAGTCCTCATAATTGCTCCTATTGGGGGTCACATCATTCCTCAATTCACCCCTCTCCACAACTCCTTACCTTCCCGACGTGCTGCTAGGAGCGGGCTGCTGGCCATAGCCGGGGTAGGACTGCTGCCCATAAGATGACTGAGAACTCTGGCTACCACCATAGCCACCAGTTGAGCCATAACCCTGGGGAGCTGACTGGGTGCCATAGCCTGCTACAAGGAAAAGAGAAAGGAAGTCACAAAAGCTAAGAGGAAAAAGAAAAGGAAAAGAATGATGGGAAAAAACCTTACATATTACCTAATGCTACCATATTTTAAAAGTCAGCCTCTTAGAAGCTGCTTAGAAATTGTGCAAATCATAGTCAAAAAAAGGTACCCTTCTCCTCTACCCTAAGGCTAATGTTCCAACTTCTACCAACTTCAGAGTTCCAATCCCAAAGCCAGTCTCCAGGACCACCACTAACCACAGCCCGATATCCCTACTCACATCATTTCAACCTGATCATGGGTTTGCACTACAAGTAGGACAACCCATATTATTTATACTTCAGGGAAAAGTTCACCTCTCACTGAAGCATGTGACATTTAATAGTCTAATTTCAAACATCTTCAGGTAAATCATTTTCTCCCCTATAAGTATTAAAAGCCTAAAACTTTCTCCCCTTTAGTGAATACCCCCCCCCCCCCCCACACACACACACATATTTCACTTTCATGCTGAGGGGAAATAGGGAAAAGCGCAGCACAAACAGAAAGTAAAAAAATAAAATAAAAGGAAACAATTACAAACTGATGAGCATTTTCGTTTGAAAGGACTCAGACTCCAAAGAGTTTTAAGGGTTAGATAAGGGAAAAGAAACATGGGACAGTTTCAACATTTCAGCACTGCTCGGGGTTAAGAAAAGCAACATTCAGAAGGAGCCGGAAGAGGACTCACTGTTCTGGGTCTGTCCGTAAGAACCATAGGTGCTCTGGCCATAGCCTGAGGTGTCCCCAGACTGGCTGTAGCCACCGTAACTCTGCTGTCCATAGGGCTGGCTGCTCTGCTGGGAATAGCCCTGCCCAGGCTGGGTGGGGTAGGCCCCATAGCTGGAGAGGGGAAAAGGGGAAAAAAACCAGCAATCAGGAAAACATAGCAACTCCCGCCCTCTGCAAACTTGGGAAGCCCAGAAATGACACTCACCTTTGGGTTGCTTGCTGGGTATAGTCTGCAAAAGAAAAACACAATTACCTCACTTGCAGCCATCCCTAAGAAAGCAGAACCCAATAAAGAAAAAGCAAATTTCTACAGAGACCTTTCTGGATGGAAATCCCAAGAGCTGAACCGCACAAACCTACACCCACCTCCTTCTCACGCCCACCCCAGGAGGGAGGTGTCACCAGGAGTCAAGCTGAGATCTGGGCGATGCGAGAGGCAGGGTTTCAATTACAGCTGCAAGCAGGAGGCAGGGTGGTCGGATGTGGCCGCTCTCAACCAAAGAACAAAACTAAAGAACCAGCTCGTCCCCAAAGGGGCCACCACCCTTTGCACAACCTGAAGACTGGGGAGTGGACTGTTCATTCAAAGCCAGGGACCAGGAGACCTGACCCCACAGGACAGAGACCATCACCCAAGGGCTCGCCTCGGGAGACAACTCCACTGGGCCCGCTCTCTCACCCCCTGCCTTCCCCGGAGCTGAGGGGGGACGCGAGAACCAAAAGTAGAGAAAGCGCTTTTAAAACGCCACCACGAGGGCGCCCCAGCCGGATCAGCCCCGCTCCTCCGCACAGCGCACGCTGCCCCCGCAGGAAGAGGGCAAAGGGACCGGGAGAGGGTGTGGCCTGGGGCGGCCGCTCCTCGGCGTCCCCACCTCAGAGAGGAAATCTGGGCGGGAACACGCTCAGGCCCGGTCCCAACGCCGGAGGACGACCCTCAGGAACCACCGCCACTCGCCAACCGTTAAGCCGGCACGCGGCCCGGGAGCCCGAGCTTCGGCCCCGCGCCGCGTGGCAACCCAAGAGGGAACGGGGTGGTCCCGCCCCTTCCCGAGGGACCCGTGGAGGGTGGAGGACCGAGGTCCATGCGGGACGGGCACCGCGCAGTCTTTAGCCAAGAGAGGGTCTCGCGACAAAAAGGGCCAAAGAGGCGGGAGGGGGCTTCGCGCCGCGAAATGGGGGGGAGGGGCCGGCAGGGCGCGTGCGCGCACCGAGTGCCCGGATGCAGCACTGCGACAAAGCGGCCCGCGCGCAGGGCCGGGAAGCTGGGGACAGGGGCGCCAGGAGCCGAGCGTTTCCATCCGTACCTCACATTTCACCTCACCAAGAATCGTGCCTCCCAACCCTCACCTCAGGGAACAGGACTGCGAATGGGAGACCGCCCGCCCCGCGCCAGGCATCGGAGCAGAGAAACAAGATGGCGACCTCGGCTTCCCCCTCCACCCTTCGATGCTGCTTCCCGCCACAGAGGTACCAGACCCTACACGCGATCACCGCCCCGGTCCCACCGAAAGACAAAAGCCCCGCTGGGAGGGAAGGAGCCCGGGTCGGCGCGCCGCCGCCGCCTCGCGCTCTCACATACCGTTTGAGGCCATGTCGGCGCACGCGCAGTCAGGCCGACACGCCACAAGACTCCCACACCACCGAGCGCCGACGCCGCGAGGACTGAGCGCCCCGCCGCCTGCGTCGAGGTTTATGTACGCCGCCCGCCCACGTACCGCGGGGGACCGTACCAAGTGCGGAAAGCCAAGGGGGGTGTGGCCGGAACCCTCGCGCTCTTCAGAAAGCATGGAGGGCCGAGCAGGCAGAAGGGAAGCACATTAACTAAGAACATACGAGTCTTCAAATAATATATATAATCATGTTTTTTCTAACAAAGAACTCCGATTCGCTCTGGAGGATAGCCCACGATTACCTTCACCCCTGAGAGGCATAATGGTAGAGTCTAATTCCCTGGGGGCGGGGCGAGGGGCCAGGGCTTCCGCCGACTGAGAGTCGGGGCGGAACCGAAATTCCTTCGGCTGGCGCGGTTCGCTGGGCCCCACTTTCACTCAGGAAGGCGAGCTCCTGCGCCCCTTGCTCCCCTGACAGCACACTCCGACCCTCTCCCTGCCTCTCGGTTTTCACTTCACCGTCTTCTATATGTGTATATATATATATATTTTTTTAATTGATTTCAGAGAGGAAGGGAGAGGGAGATAGAAACATCGATGATGAGATGATGAGAGAGAATCGTTGGTCGGCTGCCTCCTGCACGCCCCACACTGGGGATCGAGCCCGCCGCCCCGGCTTGTGCCCCGAGCAGGAATATAACGGCGACCTCGTGGTTCATAGGTCCACACCGGCCAGGCTGATTGACGCTCAAGCATTGGGCCACACTGGCCGGACCACTTCACCGTCTTTAGGGGTTGCGTTTCTTTAGTCCTTACCAGGATTTGTAAGTTGTGCTTTTTAAAAATATTTTTATTTTTTGTAATATATCTTTATTGATTTCAGAGAGGAAGGGAGAGGGGAGAGAGAGAAATATCAATGATGAGAGAGAATCATTGATGGGCTGTCTCCTGCATGTCCCCTATCAGGGATCAAACCTGCAACCCAGGCATGTGCCCTTGCCCGGAATCGAACCCGGGACCCGACGTTCTACCCACTGAGCCAAACCAGCTAGGGCTAAAAATATTTTTATTGATTTTTACAGAGAGAAGAAGGAAGAGGGATAAAGAGAAACATCAATGAGGAGAGAGAATCGTGGATGGGCTGCCTCCTGCAACACCCCCCCCCGCCCCACTGGGGATCTAACCCACAACCTGGGCATGTGCCAGACTGGAATCCAACCGTGACCTCCTGGTTCATGGGTCCACACCGGCCAGGCTGATCATAATTTTTTGACCTGCAAGAAAGCATAGGATTTAGTCACGACCCCTGGATCCTAGTCTGGTCCAGCTCTGATCGCCCACCCAAACCGCCACAGCTTTGCTCCTGACTAGCCTTGGGACCCTTGCACAGAGGTTAGAGTAGGGGTCTCTGTGTACTTCCCTGAAGCCCTACCAAGGAACCAATGGGAAGATCCACAATAACTGACACCTGTATAGGGCTTAAGTGGTTTCAAATGCACAATTATTTTCCATCACAATCTTGTGAAGAAAGTAAGAGTATCTCCATTTTATAGGTAAGAAAAGTGAGACTCAGAGTCCAAGTGCTGCTAAGGCTCCGAGGGCCTCATTGGAATCCAGGTCTATGTGGCTGAGAAACACTCCTCTTGTTGATTCCTGGGATACTTGCAGTGTTCTGAAGCCTGTTGACTCCCTGTGAGACCGAGAACAAAAAGTGAAATTCAAATTAACTTGCAACTTGCACTCTAATCAGCCTAGCCTAGAGAAGGAAACTTGAATGTATCAAATAAAACAAGACAAAGGAAATTGTTCCTGGTACACATGCAGATTTTCCTTCCCAACTTACCTTTTTTAAAAATATATATATTTTTATTGATTTCAGAGAGGAAGGGAGAGGGAGAGAGAGATAGAAACATCAATGATGAGAGAAAATCATTGATTGGCTGCCTCCTGCATGCCCCCCACTGGGGATTAATCCTACAACCCTGGCATGTGCCCTTGACTGGAAGCAAACCTGGGACCTTTTAGTCCACAGGCTGATGCTCTATCCACTGAGCTAAACCAGCTAGGGCCCAACTTACCTTTGACCTGGGTTCCAGAAGTTCCTTTTTAGGTTAGACACGTATTCCTGGAGAAAAATTGAGAGGTATTCCCTAGGCCTGCCCACAAACTTCTACTAACCCCCTGATTGAGGCCCTGATGGCCTTTGAACACCCTGTCACCCACCCACACTGGGAGGGCAGTGTGACTCTGGAGTAAGGGAAAAGGAAGTCCACCACTCATTCATTCATTCTACAAATATTTATTAAGTATCTACAGTGTTCCAGGCACTGTTCTGGAACCTGAGGATGCACTGGTGTACAAAATAAATGAGGCAATTTAATAACAAAGCTAACATTTAATAATGAAATATTTATATCCTATATAATAAAAGGCTAATATGTAAATAGACCAAACAGCCGAACAAACGGTCGCTAAGACATGCACTGACCACCAGGGGGTGCGTGCGGAACATGGCAGGCGTTGGTAGCAAGCAGCAGAGCTCGTAACATGGTGGATGTTGGCTGTGGTGGGGTGGTGGAGCAAGCGAGTGGGGGCGCTAGACCAAGGCGGGGTGCTGGTTGCTGTCACCGGGGCAAGCCTCGTGGTTACTGAAAATTCTTTGCTCCCCCGTGCTGCAGTCTCGCCTGGCGCTCACACCTGCTGCTGGCGCCAGCCCCATTTGCACCCACTGCCAGCACCTGGTGCCAGCCCTGATCGCTCGACGCCATCATCAGAGGGTGCGAGCAGCTGCGGCTGCTGGCCTCAGTAATCCCTCAGGGCTTCTCCACCTCCCCCTGCTCCTGAGGGGCGATCACAACCAACAGCCACCGCTTGCACCTACTCCCAGTGCCAGAGTCACTGCTCACACCCAACTGCCGGTGCTGGCCCCACTCGCACCCACAGCTGGTGCTGGAGCCGCCGCTTGCACCTGCTGCTGGTGCCTGGCCCTGGTCCCAATCGTTTGGCACCGTCAGCGGGTGTGAGCGCTGGCTGCCAGCCCCAATCGCCCCTGAGGGCTTTTCCATCTCCCCTGGCTCCTGGGGGGCGATTGGGGCAGCAGCTACCGCTCACACCCGCTAACGGCACCAGCTCTGCTCACCCACTGCTGGCACCAGCCCCGGGCCGTCAGTGGGTGAGAGTGAGGCTGGCACTGTGGCAGCAGGAGAGGGGCTGCCGGCAGACCCAGGACAGGGAGCCTTGGCAGGAGGGGCCAGGCAGGAGGGCAGAGGATGGGCCAAGACCCGCCCCTGTACCCACTGCAGCCTCACAGCCCACAGTTCTTTTCAAGGTGCACGAATTTGTGCACTGGGCCCCTAGTATTAAATATATAACATTTATAATAGGGTAACACTTTGATAAATCTTACCAAGTGTCAGGCACTCTTCTGAGTGCTTTGAGTATAACTTGTTTAATCTTATTCCTCACAACAAAAGGTTGATGTGAGGATTACACTTTACAGATGAGCAAATAGGCACAGAAATGTCAAACAAAAGCTGTGCCCTGGGCTTTCTGCACACAAAGTGGCAAAGCCGGGTTCCCAACCCAGGCAGCGTGGCTCAGAGTTCCTACTCTTAACCCTATGCTTCCACAAACATCACTTGAGCACTATGTAAATTGTACCAAGCCTGAGGCATTCCTGGAGAAAAAGATAAGAAAGATCCAGCCCAGCCCTGGCTGGTGTGGCTCAGTGGATAGAGCATCAGCCTGCAGGCTGGGTTCGATTCCGGTCAAGGGCACATGCCAGGGTTGCAGGCTCGGGTCCCCAGTAGGAGGCATGCAGGAGGCAGCCAATCAATGATTATCTCTCATCATTGATGTATCTATCTCTTACTCCCTCTCTGAAATCAACAAAAATCCTTTTTTTTAAAGCATGGAAAAGGTGAGACTACTATAATGGTTTCCTCTCCAAATCTGTGATCCTCTGACCCCTAGCAAGGATTCCAGGTTAAAACTGGCTCTAGACAATCTCATCTACATCCTGCCTACAGCCCCCTGATGTGTGCCCAGCCAGGACCCTCCTGAGTGCCAGGCCTCTCTCTTGATCATCTTTGTTGGGCTGGGCTATGAGAAAACCTGCTTGACTCTGTGACTTAGTCAGATTTATTACGTAGATCCCTTTAATGATACTAAGAATCTGTTAAACAGATATTACGACCTTCACGAGAGCTGGTCCTGAAAGACTGAGGCTTGGGCTGCTGTGCTGGCCAGAACATCTGAACTTTCCACAAACGGCTGCTGCCCCCAAAGCATCTTCTTGACAAAAGTGGGCTGTTGTTCATGGAGCATTTTGATAATCTTGCCTCCCGGCAGTGTCATCAGTTTGCCTCAAATAAATTCTTGTAAGTCTCCACAGGGGTGCGAGTTTCTCACGTCAAACGGATGACATATGCCAGGGAGCAAGATCCCAAATGTTCTGAAAAAATAGTTTTGCAATTTCTTTCATGCTTGAAATTAAGGAGGGAATGTAAGTAAGATTACGTGGAGGGGGGAGAAAGCAAGGCCAGGATTGGATTACAGGATAGTTAACAAGGTTACGTGCTCTCTCGAGGGTGGTCACGGCTTTCTTCAAAGGTGTATTAACATAGCCAGTGGTTCCAACCTCCCTAATGCCTCGACCCTTTAATACAGTTCCTCATGTTGTGGTGACCCCAATTTCATTTTTACAAATTGAACATAATTAAGGCATAGTGATTAATCACAAAAATATGTGTTTTCCGATGGTCTTAGGCGACCCCTGTGAAAGGGTCAGTCTACCCCCAAAGAGATCTCGACCCACAAGTTGAGAACCGCTGATAGAGGCACAGACACATGGACAGGGCTTGCTCAAGGCAAAGGTACATCTTTTACTAAAAAGTTGTCTGTCTGGGGCATGACTCAGGCAGGCATTTATGATCAGATCACCCTGCGAGGTGACTTTCCATAGAGCCCCTTTTTTAAACCACAGTCGCCACGAATCAATGTTCCTTTCTCTTTCGTGCTTCCTTCAAAGTGCACAGCTGCACGCAAGCACTATTGCTCTCTGACTTCCTCCGTCCGTGCCCAGGACAGGAAGTGCCCCTGGGCGGGCGGGCACGCGGGTTTTGTGTCTCTATGAGAGGTTGCCACGGTAAACAGAATTAGGAAAGTAAATGCTGGGCAGGTAACTGGGCTGTGCAGAGAGAACACCTGCTTGGAGCAGCGGGAAAAGGGACACACGGGTCACGGACTGGGCCTGAACAAGAATGGCAGGAAGCCCCCCAGGAGGCAGGGCCAGCAGGTGAAATGGCACACAGGGTCGTCGAGACACCCAAGAGCACACACTCCCCCCCCCCACCACCAAAAAAAAAGGCAGTCGAAGCATTTTCATGGCATTGCCTTTCCCAAGGGCCTGGGGCTTTAGGGTACAGCTCTAAACACAGAGGAGAGGGGAGGGGGAGGGGGGAGGGGGAGGGGAGAGGATCAGTACAGGGGCTTCCTGACAGATCTGCAAAAGAATCTGAAGAAACTTGTTTTTGTTTTTGCTTGACTCGTTTATGCAAAGGAGATTTGAGCCCTAACTTGCCAAATATATATATTTTTGATTTATTTGCATATTTTGACAGGTAACACTACTGAGAAAAGCTCTGGCTTTTTCTGTGTGGCAACTAAAATGAAAACTACACTTATAAAAACATTTTAAGTGATGTCTCAAGAGAGCTATCCAGAGCAGCAAGATTCACTTGTGCACTTTTAAATTTAAGAGCATCATTTTAAAAAGGAAAAATCAGTGAGAGATTTTATACTATTTTTTCATACTAAGTCTTCAAAACCTGGTTGGTCAGCATGACGAGCCTAGGCAAGCTGCACACACTAAGAATACACGGACAGACAGACAGACAGACAGATGCACACGTCTGTAAGGGCATCTCTTCTAACTTCTGTGGTGGACTTCTCTGTTTCTAACTAAACAGTGTTTTGTGTTTGTTTTTAATTTGTCTGTCCTTGGGTGTGGCTGGCAAGTGGCACTAATCGGGTTTCTGCTGTCCGTGGTTGAAGCTATTTACCCTCGGGCTGGGGAGAAGTGCAAACCACTTACTCTGGAGTGTCCTTGGTTTGGGAAGATGGGCGTTACCAGGTGGCTGCAAACTGCTATTCAGCTCTCTGCCTGTTTCCCATTCCGCTTGTCCTGGAATTTTTCTAGCTTTTTTGTGTGTGTGCAGTTTATTTTTAATTTATTTTTATTTATTTATTTATTTTTTTTTTTTGGAGGCACCGCTGGGATAATTTATTTTTATTTTTAAAAAATCTTTATTGTTGCCGAAACCGGTTTGGCTCAGTGGATAGAGCGTCGGCCTGCGGACTGAAAGGTCCCGGGTTCGATTCCGGTCAAGGGCATGTACCTGGGTTGCAGGCATATCCCCAGTGGGGGATGTGCAGGAGGCAGCTGATCGATGTTTCTCTCTCATCGATGTTTCTAGCTTTCTATCTCTCTCCCTTCCTCTCTGTAAAAATCAATAAAATATATTTTTTTAAAAAAATCTTTATTGTTGAGATTATTACTGATGTCCCTCCCTTCCCCCCACCCCCACCCCCCTTGCCTTCCTCCACCCAGTTCCCACCCTGCCCTAGGCCTTTACACCCGACTGTCTGTATCCCTAGGTAAGATCTTTGGTTAATCCCTTCCCACCTCCCTCCCTCCTTCCCCCTGAGATTCATCAATATGTTCTATGCTTCCATGCCTCTGATATATATTCCTTATTTTTTTATTATTTCAGAGAGGAAGGGAGAGAGACAGACAGACAGACAGACAGACATCAATAATGAGAGAGAATCATTGTTTGGCTGCCTCCTGCATTTCCCCCTAGGGATCGAGCCCCCAACCCTGGCCTGTGCCCTGACTGAGAATCAAACCATGACCTTCTGGTTCATAGGTCAACCACTGAGCATGCTGGCTGGGCTCCATGCCTGATTCTATTTTATTCACAAGTTTACTTTGTTTGTCAGGTTTCTGTTCGTTTATTTTCATTTTTAGATTCAATTATTGATAGGTACGTATTTGTTGCCATTTTATTGCTTATATTTTCTTCTTCTTCACGAGTACGCTTCAGCGTTTCATGCACTGCTGGCTTGGTGGCTATGAGCCCCTTAGCTTTCTCTTGTCTGTGAAGTTCTTCATCTGACCGTCAATTCAAAATGAGAGCTTTGCCCGGCCACATGGATGAACCAAGAAGTAGAAGGGCTACTGAGATGGGCCTTAAAGCCTGGAGCGTGGGCTCAGGTGGAGTTGCTACAGGTGAGGGATTCACCTAACTCAGCAGATACTGCAGGCAGGCCTGATGGCAGCTGGATGGCTTGGCTTCCTGGCCCTACGGGGCACATTAAGGTTCAACCATGAGATTCCAGCAAAGGTAGTCAGTTACCATTCTTGTTGTGCTTATGCAAACATCAGGACAGTAGATAAATTAATCTTGATTTGGCTTTTTCATAACCATGGAGGAATTTTAAAAAGAAAAATCCTATTTCAATAGAAGTTGTTAGAACTAAAATGGTTTCTTTCCCTCCCACGGGACCATTTGTTATAGTTCTGTGTGCCCAGTACGGGCCTCTAGCAACAGTGAAATAGAAATGCAGTCCGTCTCATGATTGAGCCGGAAGTTCCAAGACAAAGGGGGGAATGAAAGGGCGAGGGCTACGCCCTCCATCTTACCCTAACAGCCGTGTGCTCAGCAGGGCTTCTTCCTGGAAGCCCAGGCCTCTGCTAGCCACGCCCAGGATTTCTTTGAACTAGCCAGTGACGGTCAAGGGAGGTGCGTGCCATGGATATGACCACATCCTGTGTGGCGGGACCCAACTTGCGCCTGGCCAATCGGCAGGACCCACGGTCACCTCTCCTCCCCTTACTCCACCCCCTATAAAACTCCTTCCCACCAGGCTAGCCCTCTCTCTGCCACTTGGCTTACCGTTGGGTCGGTGAGTGTGGTCGGGGAGCCGAACTAGTTCGAATAAAGACTCTCTGCTTTTGCATCGGACTCGGCTGGCTCCCTGGTGTGGTCTTTTGGGGATCCTGAAATCTGGGAATAACAAAGTCACTGGCTCGATTCCCAGTCAGGGCACATGCCCGGGTTGCAGGCTTGATCCCCAGTAAGGGGAGTGCAAGAGGTGGCCAATACATGATTCTCTCTTATCATGGATATTTCTATCTCCCTCTCCCTCTCCCTTCCTCTCTGAAATCAATAAAAATACAGTAGGTCCTCCGGTTACATCGGAGATCCGTTCCTATGGCCGACGTAACGCGATTTCACCCTAAGTCGGAGCCTACCTACATAAGCACCTACATAACTCACATGGAGCACATACACAGCAGTAATGAAGTGAAACAGTAAAAAAAAAATTTAATAAATGGTGCTGGGAAAATTGGACAGATACATGCAAAAAAATGAAACTAGACCACCAACTCACACCATACACAGAAATAAACTCAAAATGGATAAAGGACTTAAATGTAACATGGGAAACCATAAAAATACTAGAGGAATCCAAAGGCAACAAAATCTCAGACATATGCCGAAGCAATATCTTCACCGATACATCTCCTAGGGCAGTGATGGCGAACCTTTTGAGCTCGGCGTGTCAGCATTTTGAAAAACCCTAACTTAACTCTGGTGCCATGTCACATATACAAATTTTTTGATATTTGCAAACATAGTAAAACAAAGACATATTTTTGATATTTATTTTATATATTTAAATGCCATTTAACAAAGAAAAATCAACCAAAAAAATGAGTTCATGTGTCACCTCTGACACGCGTGTCATAGGTTCCCCATCACTGTCCTAGGGCATTGGAAACTAAAGAGAAAATAAACAAATGGGACTACATCAAAATAAAAAGCTTCTGCACAGCAAAAGAAACCATCAACAAAACAACAAGAGAGCCCACTGCATGGGAGAACATATTTGCCAATGTTATCACCGATAAGGGTTTAATCTCCAACATTTATAGGGAACTCATACAACTTAACAAAAGGAAGATAAACAATCCAATCAAAAAATGGGCAAAGGACCTAAATAGACACTTTTCAAAAGAGGACATTCAGTCGAACCGGTTTGGCTCAGTGGATAGAGCGTCAGCCTGTGGACTCAAGGGTCCCAGGTTCGATTCCGGTCAAGGGCATGTACCTTGGTTGCGGGCACATCCCCAGTGGGGGGCGTGCAGGAGGCAGCTAATCGATGTTTCTCTCTCATCGATGTTTCTAACTCTCTATCGCTCTCCCTTCTTCTCTGTAAAAAATGAATAAAATATATTTTTTAAAAAAAGGACATTCAGGAAGCCAAGAGACATATGAAAACATGCTCCAAGTCACTAATCATCCGAGAGATGCAAATCAAAACAACAATGAGGTACCATCTCACCCCTGTCAGAATGGCTATCATCAACAAATCAACAAGCGACAAGTGCTGGAGAGGATGTGGAGAAAGAGGAACACTCGTGCACTGCTTATGGGAATGCAGACTGGTGCAGCCACTATGGAAGACAGTATGGAGTTTCCTCAAAAAGTTAAAAATGGAACTCCCATTTGACCCTGTGATCCCACTTCTAGGAATATATCCCAAGAAACCAGAAACATCAATCAGAAAGGATATATGCAGCCCTATGTTCATAGCAGCACAATTTACCATAGCTAAGATTTGGAAACAACCTAAGTGTCCATCAACGGATGAATGGATTAGAAAACTGTGGTACATCTACACAATGGAATACTATGCTGCTGTAAAAAAGAAGGAATTCTTACCATTTGCAACAGCATGGATGGAACTGGGGAGCATTATGCTAAGTGAAATAAGCCAGTCAATGAAAGAAAAATACCACATGATCTCACTCATCTATGGATAATAAAGACCATTATAAACTGATGAACAAAAATAGATACAGAGGCAGAGCAGCATCGAACAGACTGTCAAACTACAGCAGGAAGGCCGGGGAGGGTTGGGGTGGTGGGTAAGAGATCAACCGAAGGACTTATATGCATGCATATAAGCATAACCAATGGACATAAGACACTGGTGGGTAGGGGAGGACGGGGGAAGGTCAAGGGGGGAAAAAAGAGACAAATGTACTACTCTTTGTAATATTTTAAGCAATAAAAAAAAGAAAACAATTTCTGACCTTTACTTATGGTAAATAAATAATAAAAAACAAAGCACATATGTACATATGTCGAAATAGCAGAACTTTTTTTTATATATAAATAAATGGGAGATGGCAACGTAACCACAAAGAGTCCGTCGTAACCCGAGGACTGTCTGTATATATATATATATATATATATATTTTTTTTTTTTAAATATATTTTATTGATTTTTTACAGAGAGGAAAGGAGAGAGATAGAGAGTTAGAAACATCGATGAGAGAGAAACATCGACCAGCTGCCTCCTGCACACTCCCCACTGGGGATGTGCCCGCAACCGAGGTACATGCCCTTGACCGGAATCGAACCTGGGACCTTTCAGTCTGCAGGCCAACGCTCTATCCACTGAGCCAAACCGGTTTTGGCTGCATATATATTTTTAAAAAATGAGAGCTTTACTGGGTAGAGCAATCTTGCTTGTAGGTCCTTGCTATTCATCACTTTGAATATTTCTTGCCACTCCCTTCTGACCTCCAACCCCCGTCTCCAGTAAAAGCTTCATATGAAATAACTTCAGTCCATAGGCCGACGCTCTATTCACTGAGCCAAACCGGTTGGGGCTCATATGAAATAACTGAAGAAAGTTTTGCTTTGGCTTTTTCTCCCTGGCTGCTTGTCGATCGGCTTCCACCATGAACGACACGGTAACTATCTGGACCAGGAAGTTCATTACCAGCAAACTATTTCAGTGGAAACAAATGGTCACCGGCAGCCTTTACCCTGGGGGGGGGGGGGGGCACTGGTACCTAAGAGAAATTTGGGAAAAACTAACCCAAATGTATGATCACACCAGATGTCATCTTTGTGCTTGAATTCAGAACCCTTTTTGAGGTGGCTTCAAGACAACATGCTTTGGCATGATTTATGATTCCTTGGATTATGCGAAGAAAAATGAACCCAGCCCTAGTTTGTCTCAATGGATAGAGCATTGGCCTGCAGACTGAAAGGTCCCAGGTTTGATTCCAGTCAAGGCACATGCTTGGGTTACCGGCTCGATCCCCAGGGAGGGGTATGCAGAAGGCAGCCAATCAGTGATTCTCTCTCATCATTGATGTTTCTACCTCTCCCTCTCCCTCTCTGAAATCAACAAAAAAATAATAAAAATTTAAAAGATAAACATTTTTAAAAAAGGAAAAGAAAGAAAAATGAACCCAAACAGACTTGCAAGACATGCAAAGACCTCAAGAAAACAGTCTCAAATTAAAGATACAGGCATGGTGAATTTTAGCCCACAGGGAAAAATAACATAGCAGCTCTGTTCAACATAATAGTTATCTGCTCCCTTTTCTATGACAATGTAACCGTGGGGCATTATAACCCACCACCACCACTCTTTTGACCTTGTTTCTGTACATGCTGACTCTAACTGATATGTAGCTTGTAGATAATCAGCATGTTTGTATAAGAATCCTAGGAATGAACTTCAGAAGATACAGACTCCGACCCCCAGTCCTCCCAGTTCCAGGAGACTTGCTGACCTTTAACCATAGAACCCGGATGATGTAGAACCAGGGTGACACACACCAGACCATCACTTGACCAGTTTCAAGGTCCTTATCAGAATAGACTGTGCTGGCCAGTAGGTAGAGAACTTTTCAACCCCCTCCCCTTGATCTCTTTGTTCTGCTTTGCCTTTCCCTCCTTATAAAAACCTCTGCCTGCACTGAGATGTGGAGATGGGCTTTGTGACAAGAGTCCCCCATCTCCTCAGGTGCCTGGCACTTGAATAAACCTCTTTCCTTTTTCACCAGCATGTCTCACAAGTTTGTCTTTTGTGGTGGCAGGCAGCTGAACTTGGGTTCCAGTTAAAACAATAGAGAAAACCCTCTAGACCAGGGGGAGAAGGAGAAGGAGGAGAAGGAGAAGGAGGAGAAGGAGAAGGAGAAAGAGAGAAAGAGAAAAAGGAAGGAAGGGAGGGAGGGAGGGAGGGAGGGAGGGAGGGAGGGAGGGAGGGAGGAAGGAAGGGAGGAAGGAAGGAAGGGAGAAAAAGAAAGAAAAGAAAGACAATCTTACCTTTTGTGACAGCATGGAGGGACCTGGAGAGTATTACGCTAAGTGAAATAAGCCAGACAGAGAAAGACAAATACCATATGATTTCACTTATATGTGAAATCTAAAAAACAAAATAAATGAACAAACAAAATAGAAACAGACTCATAGATAAAAAACAGATTGACAGGAGCCAGAGGGGAGGGAGGTTGCAGGGCTGGGTGAAAAAGGTGAAGGGAATAAGAAGGAAAACAACTCATAGACACAACAGTATGGTAATTGCCAGAGGGAAAAGGGGGGAGTTAGAAGAGGGTAAAGGGAGATAAACAGTGATAGAAAGAGACTTGACTTGGGGTGGTGAACACACAATATAATACACAGGTGATATATCATAGAATTGTACACCTGAAACCTATATGATTTTATTAACTAATGTTACCCCAATAAATTCAATAAAAAGGAAAAATATAAAATAATATACTTTTCATACAGTCACCCAAGGATATTTTTTCCATTGATCCGTAGAGAGAGCAGAAGGGAGCCCAACTGGGGCTGGCAACCAAACCTGCAACCCAGGTACATGCCCTTGACCAGGAATCAAACTGGAGACCCTTCGGTACTCTGGCCCACGCTCTAACCACTGAGAACACCGGCCAAGGTGGTCATCCCCTCTTATCCACAGTTTTGCTTTTCACAGTTTGTTACTGCAATCAACTGTAGTCTGAAAATGTTAACTAGAAAATTCCAGAAATAAACAATTCATAAATTTAATTTTTTAAATATATTTTTATCGATTTCAGAGAGGAAGGGAGAGGGAGAGAGAGATAAAAACATTAATGATGGGAGAAAATCATTGATCAGCTGCCTCCTGCACACCCCACACTGGAGATCGAGCCCACAACCCAGGCATGTGCCCTGACAGGGAATCGAACCTTGACCTCCTAGTTCCTAGATCAATGCTCAACCACGGAGCCACACCAGCCAGGCCAATTCACAAGTTTTAAGTTGCGTGCGGTTCTGAGCAGCATGATGAAATCTCACGCCATCTCCAGCCATCCAGGTGAATCACCCTCTGTCCAGCCTACCTGAGCTATATGCACTCCTCGCCCTTTAGTCACCTGGTAGCTGTCTGTTATCAAAGACGCCACATTCACATGGCCTTTGTCACAGTATCTATATATATAAAAAGGCAGCTACTGTAATGGCCTAAACGACCTAACAACCCGTCACTATGATGTCCAATGTGGCCAGCGAACCGAGCAGGGGGTGGAACTGGCAGCCAACCTCCTGCAGCCCCTACCCCCATGGCCACATCCCTGATGGGCCCCCACCACCCTGATTGCCCCCTCACCCCAATAGGAGGCAGGGCTGGTCAGCCAATCTCCTGCAGCCCCTCCCCCCACCCAGCCCCACCCCAGATCAGCCTCCGACCCCAATCAGGGGCAGGGCCAGCCAGCCAACCCACAGGCCGCTGGCCCCTGATCGGCACCCCTGACCCATCCCATATGGGGATGGGGCTGGCCAGCCCACCACCCACAGCCCCTCCCCATGGCCTGCCACGCCCCCAATCGGCCCCCTAACCCCAATCGAGGCCAGCCAATCGCCCACAGCCCCTTCCCCCATCTGGCCCAGACCTGATCAGGGGCCCTGATCTGCCCCAATTGGGTTGGGTCAGCTGGCCAACCTCCTGCCATCTCCTCCTCCTGACAGACCCAGCCCCCATCTGCCCTGACTGGGGCCAGGCTGGCCAGACCCCACCCATGCATGAATTCGTGCACTGAGCCTCTAGTATTGTTATGTGTTCTATTTCATTATTATTGTTGTTCATCTCTTACTGTGCTGATTTATAATTTAAGCTTTATCGCAAATATGTACCAGTATGTATAGGAAAACACATAGTATATACAGGATTCAATATTACTTGCGGTTTCAGGCACCCACTGGAGGTCTCGGAATGTATCCCCACAGATAAGGAAGGACAGTGTACAGTCATAAAACAAATATTTGGGGAAAACATATATATGTATGAAAGGAAGGAAAGGAAGGAAGAAGAAAAAAGCTTTCATTTAGGTAAGTTACATCTATTTATAGTGATCATATTACAATTAAAACTAGTAATTTTTTTTAAAGCACACAAGCACAGCCCGGGCAGTGTGGCTCAGTGGTTGAGCGTTGACCTATGAAACAGAAGGTCAGGGTTCGATTCCCCAGTCAGGGCACATGCCTGGGTTGCAGGCTCAGTCCCCAGCAGGGGGCGTGCAGGAGGCAGCCAATCAGTGATTCTCTCCCAACATTGATGTTTCTATCTCTCTTCCTCTTGCTTCCTCTCTAAAATCAATAAAAATATTTTTTAAAAATAAAGACATTTTAAAAAATAAAAATTTTTAAAAATAAAATAATTTTTAAAAATAAAAATAAATAAATGAAACACACAAGCACACATTTCATCAGCCATCGGAACAATAACATCATCACAGGCTATGTGGTCTCTGGAAAACGCCAGAGAACGAAAAAGGCAAATGGCCTCTTAGTATTATGATGAAAATAGTCTTCGTATTGCAGATGCTCTGAGTGGGCTCGGGAGCCCGCAGTGGTCCCCAGGCCTCGCTCTGAGAACTGCTGAGCGAGACGGTGATGCTGTGGTGATAACCCCAGAATCTCAGCAGCTCGGCACGCGGGTTCACTCCGCGCTTGGACTCCACGGCCCCTGAGGGCTGAGGGCGGCGTGGCTCTGCGTCCCTCACTCCCGGCCCGGCTGGAGCGCGGCTGGGTCTCAGGTCCGGGGCAAGGCGCGCGCGGGAAGCCTCGGGGCGGGAGCTGCGGCCCGGGGGCTGCGCGTTCTTGGGGGACCGGTCAGATGGCTCTTCCTCACCACCAGGGCCGGGAAGCCAGTCCCGCCTGCGCAATGTGAGAAGGAGCCCTTCTCCTTGAAGAGGTTTTTCTTTTCAATATTGGGGAAATGCCTTTCTTAGAAGCCCCAGCAGACCTCCCTGCGTCAGAATTTGACCAATCGCTGCTAAAGAGAAGCAGTGTGAACCAAGAGGCTCAGCGCCATAGCCACACCGCCTGGGCAGGGCAGGGGACCTGCGCCCATCAACATGTTGCTGCCCGCCCAACGGCTGAAGAAAATCGGGGCCTAGTTGGCAAGAAAGAAGGAGAGAAATGGCTTCACAACCGTTCCCTCTCGCTCTTGGTTCGGTCTCTCTCACACCCGTAATCACAAATAGTTTATTGAAAAAAGCAAGACGCGTACTTGGGCGTATCTCTTGAAAGGGAGATTTCCCTGTAAAGCAACACTTGCCTAAGAGATGTCAAAACTGAATATCGTATTTCATCACAACGAGTCCTAACCGGCTGAAGCTAATAAACAGGCGTGGACTCTGAGCAACTCCTGGGTGCCAGACCCTAACTCCTTCCTGACTAATAAGCAATGGACTTGTCTTAACCAATTGGGTCAGACCCTTGAATTCATTCTATTCTATGCAAAGTGTTAGTTTTTAACTATTAATTAGCATATTACCATGGAAACCCGGCCTAGTGCTCTCTTGACTTCTCCCTCTCAGCAGCCCTCCCGGTGACTCTCCTCTGCACTGGTGAGTGTCCGTGCCTGGCAAGTACATTCAGCCTTTTTCTTTTTTAAACTTTTTATTTCATTTATTATTATTATTATTATTATTATTATTATTATTATTATTTAGAGAGAGAGAGGAAGGAAAAAGGAGAGAGAAACATCAATGATCAGCTGCCTCCTGCACGCCCCCTACTGGGGATCAAGCCTGCAACCTGGGCATGTGCCCTTGACCGGAATTGAACCTGGGACCCTTGAGTCCGCAGGCTGACGCTCTATCCCAGTGATGGCGAACCTATGACACAACTCTTTTTGTTGGGGGGGGTTGATTTTTCTTTGTTAAATGGCATTTAAATATATAAAATGAATATCAGAAATATAAGTCTTTTTTTTTTTTTTTTTACTATGGTTGCAAATATCAAAAAATTTCTATATGTGACAGGGCACCAGAGTTAAGTTAGGGTTTTTCAAAATGCTGACACACCAAGCTCAAAAGGTTCGCCATCACTGCTCTATCCACTGAACCAAGCCAGCTAGGGCTAGTGATCAGAAATTTAAGACCATTTATAGAAAAGGATTATTTGTTTAGTTTTGTCCTTAAACTGGACAAATAATCTAGAACAGTGGCTACCCCACCTCAGGACCTTCTGCAGCGATGGAAATGGTCTATATCTGTGCTGTCCAGCGCGGTGGCCGCTAGCACATGTGGAACTGGGCATTTGAAATGCGGTTAGTGAGACTAAGGAACTGAATTTAAATTCTATTTAATTTTAACTGCACTTTAGTAGCCACATGTGGATAGCTACCTCTGTAGTGGACAGTAGAGGTCTAGAGGTCCAGCACATGTAGCTCTAGGCCGTGGGGAGCTCTTGGGATTCAATAAGGAGTCCTCAATATCCTTATAGTAATGCACCTATTTTTCATTAAGATCGGCTGAAACCCACAGCTACCGACAGCTTCCCTTCTCACACACTCTCATTTAGATGTTTAGAATTCAGAAAAATTCTAAACGAGCTGCAGGAGAAATATCTGTGACAAGAAAAAACAAATTCTACAACGTCCTAAATGGGATTACAGGGGGCAGAAGAGGGAGAAAAGGAAGCAAGAGTCATGGCCCATTAATTAATGACAGCTGGGGGCCAGTGAGCAGAAGCCAATGCTTTCCTGAGTGTGTGAGGCTCTGACTCAAGCTCAGGCTTCTGTAGCCACCACCACATAATGAATCTGCCAGAACTTTCATGACCTGTCGCCTATAACCATTCAAGACTAATAAATATTTCTTCCTTGCGGACTATGCACTATCCTAGAACTGCCTTCACCTTTTCCCACCCCCTTATCTGTAGTGTGCGTAAATTCTTTGAAAATAACTTACATCTTCCTTCCCCAAAACGATGTATAAAAGTGCTCATTGAGTAACAAAAGTCACTATAGCCAGTGATTTCTGCCCGCACTGCCATGCGGGGCACAAGGGCACATCGGACACAAGTGTTTGGAGTTTGGGTCTCAGCCGGGCAGTTTTTGCTGTTGTTGATTGAATTTTTTCCACTTCCCACAGGAAAGCTTAGCTATGCCAACAACAGCAATTGCAAAGAATGATGTCATGCTCAGAAGACAGGCTTATGTACATAAGAGAGTAACGGAAGAAGTGACGATAATCATTGCGACAGGACACTTACAAAAAGAATGATGGTCTGTGGCCTCCCCCTGACAGGGTTGGCTGACGGGAGCTTGAAACGGTAATTGCAGATGAACGCGTTTCTTTTACTGCATCAAAAAGAAGTTATCTTGCCCGGCTGGTGTGGCTCAGTGATCGAGTGTCAACTCATGAACCAGGAGGTCACTGTTTGATTCCCGGTCAGGGCACATGCCTGGGTTGCAGGCTCAGTCCCCAGTGGGGGCTGTGCGGGAGGCAGCCAACCCATGATTCTCTCTCCTCCTTGATGTTTCTGTCTCCTTTTCTCTCTCTTAAATCACTAAAAACATATTTTTATTTTTCAAATATATTTTATTGATTTTTTACAGAGAGGAAGGGAGAGGGATAGAGAGTTAGAAACATCGATGAGAGAGAAACATCGATCCGCTGCCTCCTGCACCCCCCTGGCCCCCACTGGGAATGTGTCTGCAACCAAGGTACATGCCCTTGACCGGAATCAAACCTGGGACCTTGAGTCCACAGGCGGATGCTCTATTCACTGAGCCAACCCGGTTAGGGCTAAAAACATATTTTTAAAAGAATAAGTTATCTTATTGATGTAAATCAGTCAAAGGATCCTCGTATTCTGCTATTTGGTACAGGACCTGAAATGTTTCATTTTCAGTCGTATTGGATTACACTTCAAGATGAAGCCAATCTAAATTCTGAGTGTTTGTAAGCTGTTTCATATTTAATTAAGGGATCGATCGGTAAGGGAGGGTTTACATGGCATTTAAATATTGGGATTTTTATGAATCTGAAGCAAATAATTGTTTTGTATACGCACTGAAAATGAGAAAATACATAAACAAGCCTAATGGTTATCTTCACTTGTGTCCAAGTGGGTTGGAAAGTCCCCACAGGCATTGAATTCTATAAATAAAAGCCACCTTTCATTGAAATGTTGCTCTAATAAAACGGACCAAAGCCTGAAAAGAATGCTGGTCAACTGCAGGGCACGCTCGTCTTCTCCACCTGGGCCTGCTGCCCAGGACTCCACGCGCCAGGACCTGCCCTTTCTGGCTAGCAGATGGCGCAATCGCCCCTTCTCTCAGAAAAGGTTTTGGTCCAGAACAATTTTGTTTAACGTCTGCTACGGTATGAGGACCCGCGGTCCCGCCATGCCCCGAGGGAGGGCCTTACTGCCTCCAACCACTTCTCCTTTTTGAAAAAAAAAAAACTTTATTTATTGATTTTTTACAGAGAGGAAGGGAGAGGGATAGAGAGCTAGAAACATCGATGAGAGAGAAACATCGATCAGCTGCCTCCTTCACACTCCCCACTGGGGATGTGGCTGCAACCAAGGTACATGCCCTTGGGCGGAATCGAACCCAGGTCCCTTCAGTCTGCAGGCGGACGCTCCATCCACTGAGCCAAACCAGTCAGGGCATCCAACCACTTCTCAAACACCTGCCCTCACCCCCACCCTCTCCTGGAACCCCCGCTCCCCGCCAAGGGCTGCACAGGTTCGGCTCCCCTGTCCAGTGTGGGTAGGAGAGCCCCACGGCTAAGAGGGCCTGTCTCCCAGACCCCCGCCCAGGTCTTCCCTCTGTGTCTAGGAACCAGCCTCCACATGGCACGGAGCGCATCTCACTGAACCGAGGTTCTCCGGAAGGAGGGCTGCTCACTTGAGACCGCAGTGCTGCGTCCTGGACAGTTTCTGGCTCCAGGAGGCCTCAGTGGCTTGGGGCCTGTGTTGCGGGAAAGGATGGTGGTGACTGTGGCCGCGGGTCCCTGGAGACCTGGTGGTAAGAGGCAGTGGTGGGGTGCCTGCCACAGTGAAACGGAAGGAGGAGCTGTTATTCTTCCTGCCACAAGGGGGAGCGCCAGTGCGAAGATCTCCAGCATACCGATTAATTAGCTTCTACTGCGGATTATTGTCAATATGACCTCAACTTTATCAAGGGCCTTTCAAACAGGCCCATTCAGAGGGCCACTCCGTTCGGTAACAGGGAGTGTGCATGTTAGACCCACTCCACGTTACTGGGAGCAAACTCCAGGAAGTCTTGCTCTTCCAGAGAAAGTACAGTAACATCAGGACGACATATGGCCAAGGGAATAGGGCTGGTAAATTTAACAAATGAAAATACAGATGCCCAATTAAATCCGAATTCCAAAGAAACACAAATAAATTTTCAGTGTAAGTACTCCCCAAATATTTCATGGTACATGGTTATACCAAAAATCTATTTGTTGTTTATTGGAAATCCAGGTTTAACAAACGTTGTCCATTTTACCTGGCAAACTTACCCGGGGCTAGATGTGCTTTAAAAGTTGTCCAAGCTGAAATGTCTGCAGCCTCGTTCTGTGCTGGCACCTGTGCTGGCCGATGGCCCTGCCCACAGGTCTGCCCAGGAGCGGAATGACTCGATTTCTGGGCATCCTCTTTCCACAAGGAGATGCAGTACCGCCCGGCTCAGGTGGTGCGGAGCCGTCTCCTGCTCCCTCCCTTCAGCACGTCCAAAAGCTCGGCCAAGAGAAACAATATTTTAAAAAGATTATCTGAGGAATGTCTTTTTTCTAGGCCAGTGATAACCCACCTTTTCCGTGAAAAGGCCAATTCAGGAAAAGGTAACCTGTT
Organism: Myotis myotis; assembly: GCF_014108235.1. Lineage (NCBI taxonomy): Eukaryota > Metazoa > Chordata > Mammalia > Chiroptera > Vespertilionidae > Myotis > Myotis myotis. The sequence goes on along the minus strand of NW_023416357.1, from coordinate 104,501,386 downwards.
ACCAAATTTGTAAGAAAGAAAGTATCTTTTTTTTATCAGGAATGTCATATCAACAACTTTTGTTTCGGCATGCTTCTATTGTTTCTCCAATGGCTAAAGGGTTTCATTATTTTGCCTAAACTTTCAGAAACTGCATAGCACGCATGCCCTGGCGTATCTGATGACCAAGGTTTGTGGTCTAGGAAAGCATTTTGGGGGCTGGTTCACTTAGCTTTTCCTTAACTGACCCTGGGATCCACTTAACTGCAGAATGTGTTTTGTCTCTTTTTGTTCATGTATAAAGCCCATACCTGGTCATGTAGTGACCACCTCGATCAAGATGTAGAGCTTTTCTGCACTCATCAAGTCCCTTTGTGCTCTTTGCCAGGCAGCACTGCCGCCAAAGGCAGCCACTACTCCGGATCCATCACCAGTCAATAGTTTTGTTTGTTCTTATGTTTCATATGATTGAAATCATACAGTATGACATGTGTTCATTGAACATAATTTCTGTGAGATTCATCCATGTTGCACATATCAGTAATTCACCTTTTTCATGGCTGCCTAGTATTCCTTTGTAGGAAAATACCATAATTTATTTGTCAAGTTACCTAGCCCTAACCAGTCTGGCTCAGTGGAGAGAGCATCGGCCTGCGGACAGAAGGCTCCCGGGTACGATTCCGGTCAAAACCATGTACCTTGGTTGCGAGCTCTATCCCCAGTGGGGGGCATGCAGGAAGCAGCTGATCGGCGTTTCTCTCTCATCCATGTTTCTAACGCTCTATCCCTCTCCCTTCTTCTCTGAAAAATCAATTAAAAATATTTTTTAAAAATTACCTGGACATTTATGTCATTTGGGGGGTTTGGCTCTTGTGAATAAAGCTGCTACGGACACGGCTATGCTTATGTGTTTGGGTGCACTCATTTCTCTTGCATCTAATCACAGAAGTATGAATATGTTACCGGGAGACCCCCGGCGGGCTCGGGCTGCCTGTCGCTGTGTCCACTAATGAAGGCGGTGTTGAATCACATAAGGCGTTTATTGAGAAGGCCAGCCAGCCAAGAAGACAGGGCGCTTATAAGCATTCAAATCCTGCCTTACAGCAAGGTGCAGGGGACAGGGTTATAAAGGGGAAGGCACTAGGGTGAGGCTGGGAACGGAGTGCAGATACACGCAGCCCTGGGGGTCCGCAAACTTCAGCTGTTGTCCTTTAGTCCTCAGGGGAGGAGATGATGTGGATGAGATGATGTGGAGGAGATGATGTTTTGATGCCTGGTGGGTCGGTCTGACCCTGCTTCTCGGTTCTGCTTGCTGGAGGCACAGCTGAGTCACCTCCTCCATCGCTTCGCACAGGCCTTGGAAAGGAAACTTAAGAAAAACCTAACCCCCTATTCACATAAGTGTCCTAAGATTTAAAATAATAGGATTATTTTTCAGATTAATGCAGGCGCTCTATCTATCAGGTTATAAGGCCCCTATCAATTGTTGGGTCACGATGTGGGTATATGTTTAGCTTTAGTCAATACTGCTGAACAGCCCAGCCAGAGCGGCTCTGTTGGTTGAGCATCATCCCGTGCACCAAAGGCTGCTGGCTCCATCCGCCAGCAAGGCACATGCCTAGGTTTTAGGAGTGTATGGAAGACAACCAATCAAAACATCCGTGTTTCTCTCTCTCTTTCCCCTCCTCCCTCTCCCTTCCTCTCTCTAAGCATGTGCTCAGGTGAGAATTAAAAAAAACATAGCCCTAGCCAGTTTGACTCAGTAAAAAGAGCTTCGGCCTGCAGACTGAAGGGTCCCGGGTCGAGTGATGTTGCAACACTTTTCATAGGCACATGCCGGAGTTGTGGGCTCGATCCCCAGTCCGGGGCGTGCAGGAGGCAGCCAATCAATGATTCTCTCATTATTGATGTTTCTGTCTCTCTATCCCTTCCTCTCTGAAATCAATAACACACACACACACACACACACACACACACACACACACACACTGCCTGGCCGGTGTGGCTTAGTGGTTTGAGCGTTGACCCCTGAACCAAGAAGTCACTGGTTCAATTCCCAATCAGGGCACATACCTGGGCTGTGGGCTCCATCTCCAGTAGGGGGCGTGCAGGAGGCAGCCAATCCATGTTTCTATCGCTCTATCCCTCTCCTTTCCTCTCTCTCTAAAAATCAATAAAAACATATTTTTAAAAAATATTGCCAAACAATTTTCCACCCACCCTCTCCGTCCCACAGCAATGGATGAGAAATTCAGGTGTTCCGCATTTTCATCAGCATGTAGTGTCATCAGCTTTCTGAATTTAGCCATTCTAGTGCGTATGTGGTGGTATTTCTTGGTGATTTAAATTTCCATTTCTTTCATCCTGGCCAGTGTGGCTCAGTGGGTTGGAGTGTCCTGTACATCGAAAGGTTGTGGGTTTGATTCCCGGTCAGGGCACATACCTAAGTTATGGGTTCAATCCCTTGTCAGTGAGAGGCATCCGATCAATGTTTCTCTCTCTCTCTCTCTCTCTCCCTTCCCCTCTGTCTAAAATCAGTAAACATATCCCCTGGTGAAGATTTTTTTTAATTCCACTTTTCTGAAGTGATGTCGCACCACTTTTCCTATGCGTATTGGCAACTGCCAACCTCTTCCTGTGAGAGTCTGTTAGCTCACCTCCAGAGATGCTCCCCAGTGACCCAGGCAGCCTCCTGGATTCATGGCCGCCGCAGCCCCTTCCTTCCTTGACTCTGGGCGATAGAACCCGGCAGGTGCTGTGCCGCTTCAGGCCTGCGCTCAGAAGGCACGGCAGCTTCTGCTTTGGAGCGCGCTGGAGCCCTGAGCCACCAGTAAGAGGTCTCTTTATTTATTTACCTACTTATTTACTTACTTATTTAATTAATTTATTTCAGGGAGGAAAGGAGGAGAGGGAGCGATAGAAACATCAATGATGAGAATCACTGATTGGCTGCCTCCTGCACGCCCCCTGCTGGGGATCCAGCCCGCAACCCGCGCATGTGCCCTTCACCGGAATCGAACTCAGGACCCTTCTGTCCGCAGGCTGACGTCTAGCCACTGAGCAACCCGGCTAGGGCCTCTGTATAAACTTTTGAGATTTGGGTGAATGGGACCGAGAGCTCCTCCTTTCCGTCACCCAAGTCCCGCCTTGCCTGTAAGTCCCGGCGTGTGAAGCCTGCCACCTCCGTGGGGAGGGTCGGCCGCTCTCTTCAGTCCCCCCTGGCGCTCCGCTCCGCGCGTGGAGGCCAATTGCGAAGCCACACCAGGTGGAGTGGCCACACGGAGAGAGCCCGTTTTCGGTTTTGGTCAGAGAGAAAGATGTGAAGACAGGAAAGGGTCAGAGCGATGCAAGGTTGAGGCATCTGAAGAGGAGGCAAGGGCCTGGCCGGTTTGGCTCTGTGGGTAGAGCATCGGCCTGGGGACTGCAGGTCCCAGGTTCGATTCCGGCCAAGGGCATGTACCTGGGTTGCGGGCACATCCCTCAGTAGGGAGATGTGCAGGAGGCAGCTGATCGATGTTTCTCTCTCATCGATGTTTCTAACTCTCTATCCCTCTCCCTTCCTCTCTGTAAAAAATCAATAAAATATATTTAAACAAAAAAGGAGGAAAGAGGCCCTGCGCCCAGGAATGAAAGCAGCCTGTGGACGCTGGGAAAGGCAAGGAAATGAAATCTGCCTTAGAGCCCCCAGGAAGCAACACGGCCCTAAGGGACCATATGTTAGCCCAGCAAGACAAGTGTCAGACTCCCACCCTCAGAATTGTAAGAGAATACATTTGTGTTGGGTTGTGTTTTTTTTTTTTAATATATTTTATTGATTTTTTTCCAGAGAAGAAGGGAGAGGGACAGAGAGTTAGAAACAACCATGAGAGATGAACCTTTCAGTCCACAGGCCGACGCTCTAGCCCAGGGGTGGGCAAACTTTTTGACTCGAGGGCCACAATGGGTTCTTAAACTGGACCGGAGAGCCGGAACGAAAGCATGGATGGAGTGTTTGTGTGAACTAATGTAAATTCAAAGTAAACATCATTACATAAAAGGGTACGGTCTTTTTTTTTTTTTTAAGTTTTATTCATTTCAAATGGGCCGGATCCGGCCTGTGGGCCGTAGTTTGCCCATGGCTGATCTATCCACTGAGCCAAACCAGTTAGGGCTACACTTGTGTTGTTTTAAGCCACTACGTGTAGGATACTTTGTTGGGTCAGCAATAGAAAAAGAATATATTTCCCCTCCCACTAGCCAGAACCAGCAGAGAACTGTCTCCAGGTGTTGTCTCATACCCAGAGGCGTGCCCCATAAAATTATGTTATTGGCTGTGGTTTGATTGTGGTGTTATTGCCTGGCACTGAGCAGCACTATAAAAACCAGCCTTGCGAAGCTCTTTGCTGCTTTGGAAGATTCCATTACACCAAAGTGTCCTCTTTGTGAGTTCCTGGAAGAGAGAGAGACTCCTGTTCCGGTTTGTCTCTCTGCGTTTCAGTTCGGAAGCTTAGAGCAGTGATTCTATATATATATATATATATATATATATATATTATTGATTTCAGAGAGGAAGGGAGAAAGAGATAAAAACATCAATGATGCCCTGACTGGTTTGCCTTAGTGGATAGAGCGTCGGCCTGCTGACTGAAGGGTCCCGGGTTCGGTTCCGGTCAGGGGCATGTGCCTTGGTTGCAGGCACATCCCCAGTGGGGGGTGTGCAGGAGGCAGCTGATCGATGTTTCTCTCTCATCGATGTTTCTAACTCTCTGTCCCTCTCCCTTCCTCTCTGTAGAAACTCAATCAAATAAATTAAAAAAAACACAAACATCAATGATGAAAGAGGGCCGTTGATTGGCTGTCTCCTGCACACCCCCTACTGGGGATCCAGCCTGCGACCCAAGTATGTGCCCTTGGCCGTAATTGAACCTGGGACTCTTCAGTCCGCAGGCTAATACTCTATCCACTGAGCCAAGCCGGCTAGGGCTAGAGCAGTGATTCTTTCATAAATATATTTTATTGATTTTTTACAGAGAGGAAGGGAGAGGGATAGAGAGTTAGAAACATCGATCAGCTGCCTCCTGCACACCTCCCACTGGGAATGTGCCTGCAACCAAGGTACATGCCCTTGACTGGAATCGAACCTGGGACCTTTCAGTCCGCAGGCCGACACTCTATCCTGAGCCAAACCGGTTAGGGCTGGAGCAGTGATTCTTAAACAAGGTGTCTTAGGGTGGAGGAACTATCGGAATTACCTGGGCAGCTCTTCCAACTGGCATTGCTCAAAGGTAGGAAAGACAGGGAGCGTGTGTAGCAGGGTGGTTAGAGCAAGGCGTGCGTGCCATGGAGACCCTCGCTGCGAACTGCTTGTTCCAATCAGTTAGTTCTCAAACATTTCAGTCTCGGGGCCTCCTTATAGTCTTAAAAATTATGGAGGAATCCATCGAGCTTTTGCTTATGTGGGTTATATCCTTCAATATTTACTGCATCTTAAGTTAAAACTGAGAAATATTTGCCCTGGCCAATGTGGCTCAGTTGGTTGAGCGTCCTCCCATGAACTGAAAGGTCGCCGGTTGGATTTCAATCAGGGCACATGCCTGGGTTTCGGGCTCAATGGGCATGCGGGAGGCAGCCGGTCCGTGTCTTTCTCGTTGATGTTTCTACCTCTCTTTCCCTCTCCCATCCTCTCTCTCTAAAACCAATAAAAACACTTTTTAAGAAAAGAAAAAAAAGCCTGGGAGGGGCAGGAGTGGGATGGAGGGAGTCAACGGGGGAAGTAGGGGGGATATTTGCAATACTTTCAACAATAAAGATAACTTTTTTAAAAAGAAAAAATGAGAACTACTTAAAATATTTATTCATTTATTTAAAAATAACAAATCTGTTATATGTTAATGGAAACCTGCAGATGTTTCTCATCTCTGCTTCTGCACCCAGCCCTTTGGGATATTATATATCAAGTAGCCTTTGAAAACCTACATGGCACACTTGAAATCATGAAAATAGTTCGGGCTTTGGGCACCCCTTGAAAGGGTCTTGGGGACCCCTCCAGGAGCTCCCAGACTATATTTGAGAACTGCTGCTCTAAGACAATAATTCTTTTTTTTTATTGCTTAAAGTATTACAAAGAGTATTACATATGTCTCCTTTTTGTTTCCTCCCCTTGACCTTCCCCTGACCTCCCCTACCCCCCAGTGTCTTGTGTCCATTGGTTATGCTTATATGCATGCATACACGTCCTTCGGTTGATCTCTTACCCACCCCTCCCCCAATCCTCCCTGGCCTTCCCGCTGTAGTTTGACAGTCTGTTCGATGCTGCTCTGCCTCTGTATCTATTTTTGTTCATCAGTTTATAATGGTCTTAATTATCTGTAAATGAGTGAGGTCATGTGGTATTTTTCCTTCATTGACTGGCTTATTTCACTTAGCATAATGCTCTCCAGTTCCATCCATGCTGTTGCAAATGGTAAGAGTTCCTTCTTTTTTACAGCAGCATAGTATTCCATTGTGTAGATGCACCACAGTATTCTAACCCATTCATCTGTTGATGTAAGACAATAATTCTTTTCTTTCTTTTTTTTTTTTTTTCAGAGAGAGAAAAAGACAGAGAGAAACATTGATTTGTTGCTCCACTTATTGAAGCAGGGAGAGACTGGGAACTAAAAACCCCCATCTCATTCTCCTCCTACCCTCTAATCGCCTACCAGATCCTTCCATGTCTGAAGCCTACCAGAAGCCAGGGAGTCCGTGTTGTGGCCACAAGGGTCACTCTCTGGGGGAACAGATCGGCAGGGAGGAGGGTGGAGAACAAACATGGAGGTGAAGGCCTGGACGGTGTGGCTCAGTGGTTCAGTGTTGACCGGTGAACCCAGAGGGCACGGGTTGGACTCCAGGCAGGGCACGTGCAGATTGACAAAGGCTGCATTCCACTGCAGGCACAGCTGCTGGCTGGCCCTGGCAGCGCTCTCTCTTTCTTGGTTCCAGTAACTTCTCCCTCTCTGTCTCTTCAGGCAGGGGTCTCCATGGTTGCTAGCCGCGGGGTAGCAATCCCTTGCTGGTTTCCATTAACCCTGCCTACACCTTTGTAAATAGTTCCTTCATTGAACTCTCCTCAATTTCTTTTTGAGATTCCATATTTGTGGCGTTTATTTTTAAAGATTTTTTAAAATTGATTTTTAGTGCCCTGACCGGTTTGGCTCAGTGGATAGAGCGTCGGCCTGTGGACTGAAGGGTCCCAGGTTCGATTCCGGTCAGGGACATGTACGTTGGTTGCGGGCACATCCCCAGTAGGAGGTGTGCAGGAGGCAGCTGATCGATGTTTCTAGCTCTCTATCCCTCTCCCTTCCTCTCTGTAAAAAATCAATAAAATATATGTTAAAAAATATTTTAAAAAATTGATTTTTAGTTAGAAAGGGGGAGGGAGAGAGAGAAACATGGATGGGCTGCCTCCTGCATGTCCCTACTGGGAATCGAACCGGCAACCTTTCGGTGCACAGAAGGACACCCAGCCGCACCACGCTGGCTAGGGCGCCGTATGTGTAAGGGGGCTTGTAGCGATATAAGCTGAGGGGTTGAGTGACTTTCCCGAGGTCACACAGAGGAAGTGGGAGGACCCCTGAGAGGACGTCTTCCAACACCGAGAAAGGTGGCGTCTTTTGCCGGCCTTGCCCACCTGCCCAGCCCCGTCCCGGAATCTGGTGCCCTGCCCCACCTGCCGGAATCTGTGATCCTTTTGTTGGGATGGGATTGGATTCCCGAGGGCTCCCTTCCCGGACCTGGCCGCAACTTCAGTAACCAGAGCTGTGTGAGAAGAAAAGCCCGGGCCACTAGGGTGGCCGCACCCCAAACAGAGGTGAGGTCTCAGGCGAGTCAAGCCAATGAGGGGCCACCTCTCCTGTCCCAAAGGCCAGTTCTCACCTGTAGCCCTGCCTCACCAGCACTGGCCTCCCAGCCCCTGGCTGTCCTTCCGTGCCTTTGCCCACAGGGCTCTCCGCTCCTCCCTCCCGCACCCAACAGGTGTCCTGTAACTAGGACATCTGCCTCCCACCCCCGCCCTGGGCCTCCAGAGATGTGAGATGGGACAGGGCTGGGCCTTCAAGCTCCCTACTTCCCCCTTCAACCCCAGATCCTCTCGGATTCCCAGAGATGGGCTCTGGCCAGGGAGGGTGGGGCTGCTCCTGAGATCATCAGGAGACACGGGCGACCGGCTGCCTAGACAGTGACAGAGCTGTGGCAGGGAGCAGACCGTCACCCAGCTCTGTGCCTCCAGTTGACTCAAATGTGCCATGTTCCCGCACCTGCTTCTCCCACTCGTGACCCTCGGTAACGGCAGGAGGCAGAGGATGGCTGCCAGGGGCCTGGGTCCTAGCATCTGAGGAGCTGGACAGCAGGACCCCCGAGCTCTGCCCAGCGAGTCTGGTGTCAGACGAAGGGGAGGGGGCCCTCTGGGGACCCAGGGAGTGAGGCGGCAAGAGGGAGAAACTGTGTGAGAGGAGGGAGCGAGGAGGCCTGGCTGCCGTGGGAGAGGGAGTAGGTGTAAAGCCAGGAGTGGGGCGGGCAGGCTGTGAGTGAGGGCTCCAGCTCTCCCTGCTTCCTCTTTCCAGCCATCAGCCCCATCCCAGGAGCTTCCCAGGATCCAGGTAAGGCCGCTGACCTGGGGAAAGTCAGGTGCAAAGGCAAAAAGATGGGAGGGGCATGGGTGCTGGGGCAGGGGGTGCTGAAGGGCAGGGAACTGGGGAAGAGGACGGGCGGGTGGGGGTGGAGAAGGAAGCTGAGGCCTGGGCAGTGTCAGGGGCCGGAATCGCCAGTATCTTCCTCTATTTACCGTCTGACTCCCAGCTGCAAGTCCTGCTCAGGAAGAACCTGGAGATCTGGGTGAGCAGGGGCTGGAAGCGGGAGGGTGGCCTCGGGTCTGAAAGGAGGTTGAGGCTGGCTAGGCCACGAGGGAGGTGGAGAGGACCGGAAACCTGCAGGTGCCCAGTCCTCTTTGCTCTCTGTTCAGGGCGGCAGCCTGGAGTGGGGTGAGGAACGGAACTTGGTCCTAAGCTACCGGGGCCTCCGGGGTGGGGGGCAGGGACGGGATATGACCTCGCGGTACCCCGCTGCAGACTGTGGTCGCCCTGAGTCCTCTGCCAGAATAGTGGGGGGCTCCGACGCGCAGCCGGGCCGCTGGCCGTGGCAGGTGAGCCTGCACCACAGCGGGGTGCACATCTGCGGCGGCTCCCTCATCGCCCCCTCCTGGGTCCTCTCCGCCGCTCACTGTTTCGTGTGGTGAGTATTCACCCCTGTCCAGCTCCCCTCCTTCAAAAGCCAAACTGCTTGAGCCCGTGTGCACAGCTAATTTGGAGACTAGCTGCCTCCACACACGCACCCCTCCCCCCCTCCCCCCGGAGCTAGGTGCCCTGCGGGTGCCCTGGCTCTGAGTGTGCTGATGCTGCCAACTGTCCAAGTCAGAATTACGTCGTCCCCATGCCCAACCCACCACCTGCAGTCTCCCTCCGCTTCCATCGCCCCAGCCAGCGCGGGTGCCTGCTTTTCCCACCCCCATGGGGCCGACCTAACCCCTCCCGCCTCGGCCTCGGCGCAGGAACGGGAGCTTGGAGCCCGCGGCCGAGTGGTCGGTGCTGCTGGGCGTGCACTCGCAGGACGAGCCCCCGGACGCCGCGCACGTGCGGGCAGTGGCGGCCATCCTGGTGCCGGACAACTACAGCGACGTGGAGCTGGGCGCCGACCTGGCCCTGCTGCGCCTGGCCGCGCCCGCCAGGCTGGGCCCCGCCGTGCGCCCCGTCTGCCTGCCCCGCGCCTCGCACCGCTTCGCGCACGGCACGGCCTGCTGGGCCACCGGCTGGGGGAGCGTGCAGGAGGCGGGTGAGCGCGGCGGCTGGCGGGCGGGACCCCGCGGGCGTGTCCGAGACGCTGGGCCTCCCGGGTGGGTGGATCGAGCGCCTAGGAAGTGGGTGGGGAGGGGCGGGCCCTCGGGAGGGAGGGCCGCGGGGCGGGGTTGCAAGGCACAGGTAGGCAGTCCATCTTTCTTTGATGCAACGGGTAATTTTTGAGCACCTCCTGGTGCCTGGCACTGTGTTAGGCACTGGAAATAGGCTAATGAACATAAGCAAAAAGTCCTGCCTCCTCACTTTACATTCTAGTCACTAAGTGGGTAGACATATGCTTTTTCAGCTAAATGAGCAAACACTTACGTTAGACGGTAAATCCTCATCCAGAAAGTTCTTTCCGTGGTAGCTAGGCCCCCACCACAATTCCACATCTGTGGTCAGGCCTGCGCCCTGCCGAGGCCTCCGGAGCGGGGCGCGGGGAGGAGCTGCCACGGCCGCTGTTTGCAGAGGCCCCATCGGGGCAGGAGGTGGCAGGAAGGGTCCATCTGAGCAGGAGGAAGTCTGTGTGCGTGGACCCGGCCATCCCGACAACGCGCACCCCGAGCAGGAGATTTCTGGGGAGGTTTTGTGCAGTCAGGGCATCAGCTGGCATCACAGGAACGTGGGGTGATATGGAGGCCGTGCTGGAAATCCAGGTGAGGCATCGTAGATGGAGAAGGGCCAGGCTGCCAGGCTGGAGTGCAGTGGGCAGAGGAGGCAGAGGCTGCAAAAGCTGGTGGGGCTGACCTGGATGGCCCGGCTCAGTGGCTGAGCCGACCTATGAACCAGGAGGTCATGGTTCAAATGTAGGTCAGGGCACATACCCAGATTTCGGGCTTGATCCCCAGTAGGGGGCGTGCAGGAGGCAGCTGATCAGTGATTCTCTCCCACTACTTTCCTCTCTGAAATAAATTAAAAAAAAATTTTTTTTTAAAGCGGTGGGGCTGGGCCATGAAGGTCTTAAGGTCAGACTGAGGGGCCAGAGCACCCCTCCAGCTCCAGGGATCCCCAGGACAATCCCTAAACTTCCCTGGCTTGCCGGGGTCCAACCCCAGCGGGTCCAGGGGTCCCCAAAGGTGTAGACGGAGTCGGCGAAGAAGGAAGGACAAGGAGACAGTGTTCAGTTGATCAGCAGCCTAGCCAGGATCTCCAGCCAGGATCTCCAGCCAAGTTCTGGTCTGGATCTCCAGAGAGGTTCTGCTGCTTATTGTCTTGTTACATCCGTATTCATACCAGTTGATTTTAATCCTGTCAATTTCTATTACAAAGGTTAGGGCGTTTCTTATCTCCATTCCAGGGAGTAAAGATTATGTAGCTTAAGCATGATTGTTTGTAGTTAAAGTGATTAACTACCCGCCTGGCACTTAGTTAAGGCGTTTCATCCCCTCCCTGACTTCAGGGAAAAATCCCTACCTGGGGAAACAACCTTTCTCGGAGAGGTGACCTTGGTTAAAACACACAGCGCTAAGGGGAGCAAACATATTAAGAACAGTATGCTATATACGCCAGGTCCCTTGAAACATATGCTGTGCAGATGTTTCTATCCTGCAGCGACTGTGCCAAGCAGCAAGGATGGACCGGCTTCCAGCACTGGCTGACCCTTAAGTACAGCTCAGCCATCAGCTCATGGCCTGGGATGCTAGGTGGGGAGGGAAGGAGCTCGGTCCACACCCTCACCCACTTTTGCTGGATCCTGGAACCCACCGAAAGCGGGTTCCCCTGCGGAAAGGACGGAGCCCTCAGGGTTACACAGTGGGGGCCATTGGCTGTCCTTGGTAAGATCGGAGCGGAACTCTAGAAACATTTCTCTGGCAGCAACAAGTGAAGAGCGGTCGGGAAACAGGTCAGCGAGGAGACCAGGCCAATCAGCCAGGCCCAAGCTTATGCCTCCTGAACTGGGGAAGTGGCAGTAAAAATGCCCAGAGGTCACAAATGATGGGTTTTCTGGACTTGAGAACTTACTGAGAAGGGGAAGTTGAGACAGGGTCAGGGATGGCACCCTAATTCTGTGCTTGGCAACTTGGTACAGGACCGCATCTAGTGTATATGGCATCTTTGTTGAAAAGGGTACGTCCTCAGGACTGACACAGCCCATGTCAGGGCCCAGAGCTTCGCGGTTTTAGCCCTCACATCCATCCTCTGTTGGCTGGGCACCTTTGTGCAGTATGAAACCATCCATGGCAGCTCTCGCCGGGTGATGGGGTCACTCTGGAGGTGAGGATTTAGGAAGAAGGATGGAGAGGAGCAGGAGACGATGACTGGTTTTGGATGTGGTGGGCTGAAATACTGAGCATCTGATAGAGAGGTCCAGGAGGCAGCTGGGGGAGGGGGGCGGGACAGAGTTGAGCCCTGGGGAGCAGGGGATTCCACACCTGCCTCACAGCATTTGCTCTCTCGTTCTGCCCGCAGACCCCCTGCCTCTCCCCTGGGTGCTGCAAGAAGTGGAGCTAAAGCTGCTGGGAGAAGCTGCCTGTCAGTGTCTCTACAGCAGGCCTGGCCCCTTCAACCTCACTCTCCAGCTCTTGCCAGGCATGCTGTGTGCTGGCTACCCAGAGGGCCGCAAGGACACCTGCCAGGTGAGGGCAGGTCCCTGCATCTGCCTGACAAGTAACCACTAGGAAGCAGTGTGAGAAGCAGACAAGTGCCATCTCTCTCATATCTCTGAGCCTTACCTGCAAAAAGAGGGCAAGATGCCAATAGGTGGGATTGATGTGAACATTATAACTAGACAGAACTTGGGGCTCAACGGGGGGCACTGTTGTTTATGGCAGTACGTGCAGTGGTTACGTGCCAGACTCTGGAGTGAGTCTGCCTGGCTTGAAGCAGGGAACCACCACATATTAGCTGTGTAACTTTGGCCAAGTTATTTAAATATCTTTTTATTGATTTCAGAGAAGAAGGGAGAGGGAGAGAGAAACATCAATGATAAGAGAGAATCATTGATCGGCTGCCTCCTGCACACCCCTCCACTGGGGACCCAACCTGAAACGCAGGCATGTGCCCTGACACAGGAATGGAACCGTGACCTCCTGGTTCATAGGTTGACGCTCAACCACTGAGACACACCCATCGGGCACCTTGACCAAGTTATTTAACCTCACGTCCAGACTTTCTTATCTGGAAGACAGAGATGATAGTGTTTCCTACCTCATAGTGCGGTTAGGATGATTACATTAATTTGTACAAGTAAGAGCACTTAGAACAGTATGTGGTCCTTAATAAGAGCTCAATAAGTATCAGCTACTAACATTATTATAATCCCACTTCCCAGCTCTCACTGGGTGCTTGACGGGGCCATTCCTGAGGTGAGGATGTAGAACAGAGCATGGCACCTTTTAGCATATACTCAATCAATAGTTAGCTTTAAAAATGAATTAATCCGTCCCAGAAGGGAATTTTTCAGATCACCTTCTGAAGGCCAAAATATAGTAATGTGATAACTATTCTCCCCACAGACCTTTCTCAAATCACACACGTTTTTAGGGTACTCAGCCTGGGTGGTGGCAATGGGGATTCAAGCTAGATGGTCTTCAGGGTTCCTCCCAATGATGAAGCTCTGTGACCTATGGGCATGATCCTCCGCCTTCTTGAGCAGGATTGCAAACAATTCAAATCCCTCTGGACCAGCGCTGTCCAACAGAGCTTCCTATGGTGATGGAAATATTCTGTATTTGCACTGTCCAGGGTAGTGGTCACTAGCCACATTGTCCACTGAACATTTGAAAAACATCTGAAATATGATGAGTGTAACTGAGGAATTAAACCTTTAATTTTATTTTTTAATATATTTTTATTGATTTCAGAGAGGAAGGGAGAGGGAGGGATAGAAACATCAATGATGAGAAGGAATAATTGATTGGCTGCCTCCTGCACACCCCTCACTGGGGATCGAGCCTGCAACCCAGGCCTGTGCCCTGACTTGGAATTGAACCCTGACCTCCTGGCTCACAGGTCAACACTCAACCACTGAGCCATACTGGCCGAGTTTAATTTTATTTAGTGTCTACCATGCTGGACAGCACAGTTGTAGAGGATTCTGAGCCTTCTTGGTGACCCTGTTCAGGTCACAGAGATACCTGTCATGGACTATAGAGATGTTTTAGGGACAATTCCTCTAAGCACAAAATGCCCACAACCCCTGTAGTGTCTGTTCATTGTAGTCCTTCCTCCTGTCTTCCTGCTGCTTTTAGATTTCTATTTTTAACAGCCTCCTAAACGCTGGCACCTCTGATTCGCTTTAACAACTGGGTGATCTTAGAAACCCAAAACAGCATTTATTTGAACTATTCATTGAACACAAATCATTTGGCTCTGAGTGTCTCCCTGAAGGTATCCCTGGCATGGCCTTTAGTGCATTCGTTTGGCGCTCTTGGCTTGGCCGTTCCTCATCAGCCTTTCTGCCGCTTAGAGTCGTAGGGAATACAGGAGCTCACGCAGCCAAGACACCACCTAGCCCCAGTCTCCTAGGAGAAGGTGGCTGTTTGCTGGTCCAACAAGAAGAGGTGTAGAACCTTTGGAAGGTGGCCCAGTATACACTGGTGGGTCCCTGGGCCGATCCCCTGACGCGGAGTCATCTATCTATCATCAGGGAGACTCCGGGGGACCCCTGGTCTGTGAGGAACAAGGGCGGTGGTTCCTGGCGGGAATCACCAGCTTTGGCTTTGGCTGTGCACGAAGGAACCGCCCTGGAGTCTTCACTGCGGTGGCTCCCTACGAGGCATGGATCCGGGAAAAGGTGATGGGCCCAGAGCCTGGGCCTGCCTTTCCCCCGCAGTCCCGGGGGCCCCCATCCGGCCCCCAGGAGCCCATGGATGAGAACTGCACCATCGCCCTGCCAGGTGAGGGGGTAGGACCCCTGGATGTCCACTGAACAGGGGAGATTTGAGTTGGGCGGGAAGTGCTGGGGGTCCAGAGGCCCGCTGACCCAGGCCTCCCACCCGCAGAGTGTGGGAAGGCCCCGCGGCCAGGGGCCTGGCCCTGGGAGGCTCAGGTGATGGTGCCGGGATACAGACCCTGCCATGGGGCGCTGGTGTCGGAAAGCTGGGTCTTGGCACCTGCCAGCTGCTTTCTGGAGTGAGTGAAAACCCGCGTCTCAGCCAGAATCCCGCCCCTCCCCGCACCGGCCTGAGACATACCTAGCACCTGTCCTGAGTGGGGGCTGGGGGAAGCCTCAGTCTGCAGTGCGGGAGGGGCTTCTCCTTGGGAGGTGGAGGATCCAACTCACAAAGTGGGGTCCTGGTCTATCGGGAGCGAGTGGAGGGGTTAGTATAAGTTCCATCCGGGATGTGGAGTCCGAGTGCACAGTGTTCAGGCGGGGGATACAAAATCCTAGCCATGGAGCCAGGTCAGGGGTGAGAGGCTTCGCGCCCCGTGTGCGGAATCCAGCCCACGTCCCCAGTCTCCCCATCCCGCAGCCCCAGCAGCTCGGACCGCCCGCCCCGCGACCTGCACAGCTGGCGCGTGCTGCTGCCCTCGCGGCCGCACGCGGAGCAGGTGGCGCGCCTCGTACCGCACCGGAACGCTTCCCGGGACGACGCGGCGGACCTGGCGCTGCTGCAGCTGCGCGCGCCCGTGAACCTGAGCGCCGCCCCGCGGCCGGTGTGCCTGCCTCGCCCAGAACACTATTTCCTGCCCGGGAGCCGCTGCCGCCTGGCTCGCTGGGGCCGCGGCGGTGAGCAGGGGCGCATGGTGCGGGGGCGCCAGGCCCTGCTGCCCCGCGCGCGGACTCCTTCCTTTTTCTCTCCCAGGGCCCGCGCCCGGCCCGAATGTGCTGCTTGAGGCGGAGCTGTTGGGCGGCTGGTGGTGTCACTGCTTGTACGGCCGCCAGGGGGCGACAGTGCCGCCGCCGGGAGACCCGCCGCATGCGCTCTGCCCCGCCTACCAGGAGGAGGAGGAGGCCGGCCGCTGTTGGGTTAGCGGCGGGGGCGGGGCCTGCGTGTCTGATTGGGACTCGGAGAGGCGGGGGGCGGGGCGGAGGTGAGGGGCGGAGCCTGAGAAAGACTGGGAAAGAGGCGGAGCGCTCCCCGGGGACCGGGTAAGGCGGGGCCAGCCGCGCTGGGGGCGGAGCCAGCCGCGCTGGGGGCGGAGCCTGGCCCTGGGGGCGCTTGGGGAGAGTCCTGAGGCGAGCTCTGGGCTCCGTCGGGCTTTCTCGCTACCCCTGGATCTAAAGGAATCCTAAGTACGACTGACTACAGATTATTACGGAGCCTGGCCTGGAGGAAAGCCCTTTGATACCCTCTCATCAGCTCTCTCGTACACGCACACGCACACACCCACGCGCGCGCACGCAGCGGTTGGTAACGCACACTCTCTTGCTGCAGAACGACTCCGGTTGGAGCCTTTTGTGCCGGGAGGAGGGGACCTGGTTCCTGGCTGGAATCAGAGACTCCTCCAGTGGCTGCCTGCGCCCCAGAGCCTTCTACCCTCTTCAGACCCACGGCCCATGGATCAGCCATGTGACTCGGGGGGCCTACCTCGAGGACCAGCTGACCTGGGACTGGGGCCCCGAGGGGGAGGAGACTGAGACGCACACTTGTCCCCCCCACACAGAACATGGTGGTGAGGAGGCCTTTGGGGCTTGGGGCTTGGGGGTGCTTAGATCCATGGCAGAGGCTTCAGGGGTCAGCTGTGAGACCTCCGCTGAGGCGTCACCTCCTCTCCCTAGCCTGTGGCCTGCGGCGAGAGCCGGCCCCGGCCGGGCTCCTGTGGCCCTGGCTGGCAGAGGTGCATGTGGCTGGCGGTCGCGTCTGCGCGGGGATCCTCGTGGCCCCCGGCTGGGTCCTGGCAGCCACTCACTGTGTCCTCAGGTGGGTCTCACCCACTCCTGGGCGATGGGGAAATTGGGCGAGGGCCAAAGATTCTTGCAGTTGTGGGGTAGTCCCCCTTGAGGGCTCTTAGAGCACAGGGCAGCTTCTGTGAAGGGTTTTGAGACAGGAGAGAGATTTAGGAGGAGCAATAATAAAGGAGTTAGTGGAATAACTACGGAGATTCATTCCACCCTTTCCCCTGGGCTGGGAAAGACTTTACCAGGAGGGGGATGCAGGTGGAGGGCGGGCAGGAGGTAACCATGGGCCTTGTTCCAACAGGCCAGGCTCTACAACAGTGCCTTACATTGAAGTGTACCTGGGCCGGACCGGGGCCAGCCCCCTCCCACAGGGCCACCAGGTGTCCCGGTCGGTCATCAGCATCCGCCTGCCCCGGCACCTGGGACTTCGGCCCCCTCTGGCCCTCCTAGAGCTGAGCTCCCGGGTGGAGCCCTCCCCTTCAGCCTTGTCTATCTGCCTTCACACAGGGGGTGTCCCCCTGGGAAGCAGCTGCTGGGTGCTGGGCTGGAAGGACCCCCAGGACCGAGGTGAGAGCCCTGGGTCCCGGGGGTGAGAAGTGACTAGAGGCCAGCATCCCGGGGACAACCTTCTTTCCTCTCTAGTCCCTGTGGCTGCTGCTGTCTCCATCTTGACACCACGACTCTGTCACTGCCTCCATGAGGGTATTCTGCCCCCCGGGACTCTCTGTGTCCTGTATGCAGAGGGGCAGGAAGACAGGTGTGAGGTACAGGGGCCTGGGTGTCCTGGTCCAGGGAGGGGTCAGGCAGGGCTGGGCAGCTAGACCCTGGGGAGAGAGCAGGGTTAAAACTCTTGGGAGCTGGGCCTGAAATGGGTAGAAGTAGTGTTTCCTGGTTGGACCTTGGAGAGCGACCAGGGCTCTGGCTGCCTAAGGATGGAGACAAGCAGAGCTTTGGGCTGGGCCCTCGGAGAAGGTGCAGGGGACCTGGAGGAAGGGGAAGAGACCCTTTGGCCTTGGCTTTTACTCCGCAGGTGACCTCCGCACCTCCGCTCCTGTGCCAGAGTGAGGGAGGCTCCTGGGTCCTTGTGGGCATGGCTGTTAGAGGGAGCCGGGAGCTGTTTGCCACCATTGGCCCTGAAGAGGCCTGGATCTCCCAGATAGTGGGAGAGGCTCATTTCTTGCCCCCCAGTGGCTCCCCCTACTGGCCCCCTGAAGGCAGCTACCTCTGTCCTCTGGACATGGCTGGGGCCTCAGGCTCCCCTCCTGCTGCTCTGTTCCTGCTGCTACTACTGACCCCCCTGATTCAGGGCTGAGGGGTCTGGCTCCCCAGACCACCTCCCCTCCTCCTTCCCCACCCCCTCCAGCCCTCTACTTCCTTCCCAGTGGGGTTGGAATGTGACTTAACCGGCTTTCAGTCCCTTTACCAGAACATCCAGAGCTCCCCACCCACCTAGACTGCAATGGCTTCAGATAATTGGGCCTCAGTGCCGGGATATTTTGTGCCCTGGAATCCTTGGGGACGGCATGAGCCGGCAATAAAGGTGTAAACAAAGACACGTGGCCCTGTGGCATTGCTGAGGGCAGGTGGGGGGCTAGAGGGAAGCCAAAGGGCCCCTCCCTCTTGAGCTTCCGTGAGTCAGGCCTTGGGCTCCCAGGAAATGTGTCCCTGATAACGTGGCAGCTGTCCCTCATTCCTGCCCCAGGGTGGGGGAGGTTGGGCGGCCAGCTGGGTGTGTGTCACCTCCCCAAAGGAATCAGCATCCCCAACACCTGCTGGACACCTCAGCCCTAGCTCTGACCCTGTTGCCCCTCCCCCCAGAGTAAGAAGGACTCAGGGTGAGGGTCACAGAAGGAAGGGTCCATGAGTCTGGGAGTCCAGGGTCTGTCTACAATATCCTATACCCACAGAGAGCCACCCCCATCTACACACCCTGATGAATGATCTCCCCAAATAGACGCCTCCAGTGTCCCCAGGACCCCCATGCCCTTCAAGGGTCCACGCTGTCACATCCGGCCCAGTGCTCTCGGGGTTTGAGGCCCATCACCATCCTTGTATATACATCCCTCCACCTCACCCACCACTTCTTGGTTCACCTCCCTGCATTAATGCAGGCACGTTCCCTGCTAACTGCTAAGTCATGGCACAGCTAGGGCCTGAGGGAAAACCCTCGAAGTGCTCCCTATATAGTGGGGACACACATGGACACCCCTGGCTGGGGATCAGGAAAGGGCCATAGAGGTGAAGTTTGAGCACAGAAAAAAAGCAAATGGGGACCTGGGGAAGGGACGTACTTGCGGTGGAAACCAGAGGATGAAGGTAGCAGAGGGGTCACCTCTGGGGCTGGAGTCAAATCTCTGGTTGAGTAGGTAGAGGATGGGGGAGGGGACACTTAAAGGGCAGCTGGAGGTTCTCCTTGGGGGTCTGAGGAGATGGGCAGAGGTCCAAAGGCCAGGCTGATCTTTAGCTGCCAGGTCCCAGATAGAATATTCCCTTGAATCTCCATAGGGATGTACAGCCCCACTCGCTCCCCATACTCAGTCAGTCACCCATATGCCATTCCCCACAAACATTTTTTAAAATATATTTTTTTATTGATTTCAGAGAGGAAGGAAGAGGGAGATAGAAATATCAATGATGAGAGAGAATCATTGATGAGCTGCTTCCTGCACGCCCCACACTGAGGATTGAGCCCGCAACCCAGGCATGTGCCCTTGACAGGAAACAAACCTAGGACCCTTCAGTCCGCAGGCTGACACTCTATCCACTGAGCCAGACCAGCTAGAGATCCCCACAAACATTTAATATACCTCATTTAATATCTACCCAAATACACCCACAATGCCTAATGTCTTGCCCCTCCCCAGCTTAGACCCTTCAGTCGGCCTAGGTCCTCTCATCACTCCAGGAATTCCCTGCCCTCAAGGGCCTGAAGCCTTGGCTTACAGGTCCAGACACCTAGCCTATGGAAGGCAGGTGGGGAAGTGGGGCCCTGTTTCTCTGAACTTTGAAGCCAATCGCCCAGACTCCTGCACTCACAGAGGAAGTGCCCACCCCCTGACCAGTCACCTGACCAGTCACGGGGTCTTCTTTGCCTGAGCCTGTAGCTCCTGCGCCCTCCGCCTGCAGATGCTTCACCTGAGCCACTCTGCCCCACCTTTGCCTTGTGAACACTCTTCCCTAACCTCTCTGGGTCTCAGTTCTGAAGGCACTTCCTTGAGGAGCCCTTCTTGATGCCAGCCAATGTCAAGCTCCTGGAAACGGCTCCCGGATCCCCCATTCTCCCTTCTGTGCCACGGTTGCTAGTTTTAAATTATTCTATAATTCCTTGTGATGATTTGTGTCCTCTGTCATCCCTACTTCAGAGTGAGTTCAGGGAAGGCAGGGACGGTGTCTGTTTTGTCTCCTGTGCCTGGAACAGAGTAGGCACTCAGTAAATATTTGTGAGATGATTGGCACAGCCAGACACGCTCACCGCACACAGATGAGGCTGCCGGCTTGACAGAAGGGCCTGGACCGGCCCTAGCCTGTGGCAAACCCAGGTTCTTAGGCTCAGAGACGGGGCCTAAGAAGGGAAGAGGGTAGGAGCGCCTCTGGCCCCCGGACAACAAGGCTGAGCCAAGCCCCGGGAGGCATAACTGGTTCGGGAGACCTGACAGACCTGGGCCAACAGCACTGTGGCCCTCCAGGGAGCTGGGCCATTGGACATTCCAGTTTCCATCCCTGCCTGGGGCTGCTCTCCGGGGGATCCGCCGCCCCAAGCGCGCACGCTTCCGCGCAGGCACACACTCACCTGGGAGTCTGGGCGATAGGGACGTCAGCGGCGGGAAGCGGGCAGAGCCGAGCCGGGAGGGCGGGGCCAGGGGAGGGGCGGGCAGGTAGGCGCTTTTCTCCCAGGAGCTGCCACCTGCGGCTTTCTGCGCAGCCAGGCAGTGCTGGAGACGTGTCCTCTCTGAGGGCTGGATTGCCGTCGTCTCCTCGGTGTCCGCGCCCTGCCCTTGGAGCCAGCCTGGGACACCTGCTCCGACCTTCCCCGCGCGGATTCCAGCAGCCCTTCCTTCCCTTTGGGCCCGACGCCTGAATCTTGCCTTCGAATCCAGCCCTAGGTCCCTTCCCTTGGGTGTCTGGTGGCTCCCCAGGGGCCCTCACCCCGGGTCATGGCCCAGAGGGCAGGCCTGGGGCCTAGGCGGCTGGAGGCCGCTGCCATTCTGCTTTTGCTTGGATTATTCCGGTCCGGGCTGGGTGAGTTGAACGGGCAGAGGGCATGGGGAGGGGTTATCCTGGCTCAAGAGACCCCGCGCCCTAGCTCTTGGCTTCTCTCTTCCCTCCGCTTGGACTTCCTGGGGGGATGGGCAGCTCTCCTGACAAGTGGCAGGTGCTCAGAAGTCTGGGAACCCGGGCCTTTCCGCTCACCCCTCCCTCGTTTTCTTGCCTTCCAGGAGCCGAGGGGGCCGGGCCCGAAGGTGAGGCTTGTCGGGGGTGGGGGTGGAGTGGGGGGAGGGGGAGGGGGAGAGGAAGAAGAGGGCACAGACTCAGATTCCCATGGCGTGTTTATGAGTGCCTGACCTCTCTGCCAGGCTGTCTCACGCACCGTAATGTCTTAAGTCCCGCAATAGCTCTGTGAGACGGGGATGGTAGCCCGAGTTCTACAGATACAGAAACCGAAGTGCGGAGAAGTGATGTGCCGGAAGGCGCACAGCCAGTGAGTGGCACGGCCTGTCAGAGCTGGAGTTGTTTTGAGGGAAACAAGCCAAAGGTCTCCTTCCTTCAAAAGCAGGTCACCAGACTCTGAGTCCCGGCTTCCCCACTTACTGCTGTGTGCTTGGCGCACTGCTCACCTCTGAGATGAAGCTGATGGAGTTTATCTCCTGGGGCTGCATGAGCAGGACTGAAGATAAAGGAAGTGAAAGCCCCTTCGGGCCTCACGTTGTTTAAAGTTCCTAAGTAGCAGCTATTGTCATTATTACGAGAGGAGGAGCCTGGCTGGGCAGTTTTCTCTGCTCCTGGGAAGGTGACTTTGTGAAGGGCAGTTGGGTCTTGTTCCAAACTGCTGGCCTCAGTGAGGGCAGGGTGGCCTTCAGGCGGTGGGAGCCAGTTGTTCTGTTCCTTTGTTCAGTAGCCGCATCCACAGCTCCATCTTTGTGCCCAGCCCCGCGCGGTCACTGGGCCGCGGGGAGTGCCGGGCTGTGCAGTGACGGGGCAGTATCAGGGAAGCACAGCCCGGGAGCTCTGTGCACTGCCTGACTCAGGCAGCAGGTCAGGGCAGGCCAAGGAGGGGCTGCCATAGGCAAATGGAAATTTGCCGAGCAAAGTAGGGCTGAGGAAAGGAATTCTAGGTAGTGACCTAGAAGAGCGAAGTTCCATAGGTGAATAAGTGCTTCCAAGTCTATGACAGGAAGTGTCCAGGTGGATGGCACTGTCTTGGGAGGTCTGAGATATATCTTAAGGGCAGTGTGAAACCAGGGAAGGATTTAAGGGGGTGTCACCTGGCCAGATTTCCGTTTATAAAGGTCTTCAGACTTATAAGGGCTGGACTGGATAGGAGGCAAAGTCCAGGAAGGAAGGAAGGAAGGAAGCAAGCAAGCTGTAAGAGACCTGAATGAGGGAATGGGTCAAGGTGGCAAAACTGACCGTGCCTGGTAAGCAGTGAGTGGGGACAAAAGGGTGGCCGGCTTCTGTGAACTCACTTCCCAGGCTCCAAACCAGATCTCCTGGGCTTCATTGGGAGTGGCAGGGCTAAGAACAAGGTATGGGGGACCCAGAAGGGCCTGACCCCCTCCCCTTCCTCCCTCCCTGGGCAGCCTCTTGCGGTGTGGCCTCCCAAGCACGCATCACAGGTGGTAACAGTGCAACCCCTGGCCAGTGGCCCTGGCAGGTCAGCATCCTCTTTGATGGCATTCACGTGTGTGGCGGTTCTCTCGTGTCTGAGCAGTGGGTACTGTCGGCTGCCCACTGCTTTCCAAGGTACCAACTGGGTTGGGGCAAGGTGGGGATGCCTAAGGTAGCCTGGAGGTCAAAGTTCAGGGATCAGTTTAGATAAGAGGTTGGGGTTCTTGGATTGGGTCTAGGGTTATCAATGAAATCTGAAAGATAAGTCAGGAATGAAGGTCAGAGGTCACAAGTCACAGGATAAAACTAGGGCACAGTTTGGGATGCAAAAAGTCCTTTGCTGGGATCAGAATCTGGGGTTGGATGCCACAGGGATCAAGGAGCCAGGTCTCCTGGGTCCCAGCCTTTGTCCTCCCTGTTTGCAGGGAGCACCACAAGGATGACTACGAAGTAAAGCTAGGGGCCCACCAGCTGGACTCCTACACCCCTGCGGCCGAGGTTCGCACCGTGGAAAAGGTCATTTCCCACCCCAGCTACCGCCATGAGGGCTCCCAGGGGGACATCGCACTCCTCCGTCTCAGCAGCCCCATCACCTTCTCCCGCTACATCCGGCCCATCTGCCTCCCTGCAGCCAACGCCTCCTTCCCCAATGGCCTCCAATGCACTGTCACTGGATGGGGCCACGTGGCCCCCTCAGGTGAGGTGGGCACTGATGTCTAGAGGCAGGAGGGAGCCTGACTCAGGGTCGGAGGCCCTGGCTAAGCATCTTTTGCCCCCACAGTGAGCCTCCAGGCCCCCAGGATACTACAGCAACTTGAGGTGCCACTGATCAGTCGGGAGACATGTAACTGCTTGTACAACCTCAATGCCAAGCCTAATGAGCCCCACTCTATCCAGCAGGACATGGTGTGTGCTGGCTATGTAGAGGGGGGCAAGGATGCCTGCCAGGTAAATGCAAGGGGTCCAGTGGGACAAATGAATCTGGGGAAATGAGGGCTGGCATGGGTGACTCGAGGCCTGGGGCCTGGTCCTGACAGCTGTTGTATGGCTTTTCTCCTCAGGGTGATTCTGGGGGCCCACTCTCCTGCCCTGCTGGGGGCCTCTGGTACCTGGCAGGCATTGTGAGCTGGGGTGATGCCTGTGGGGCCCCCAACAGGCCTGGCGTGTACACGCTGACCTCCAGCTATGCCTCCTGGATTCACCACCATGTAGCGGAGCTCCAGCCTCAGGTGGTCACCCCGCTCCAGGAGTCCCAGCCAGACATCCACCTCTGCAGAAGCCACGTGGCCTTCAGCTCTGCTCCAGGCCGGGGTTTGTTGGGGCTCACCCTTTTGCTATCACTAGCCCTGATCCTGGGCCTCCTCTAGCCATGGTGGGAGCACTGAGCTACTCACCCGGGGGTTGACCCTGTTTCCAGAACTGCCCTATTGTACACAAGGACGGACGCCTGTTCCCAGGAATGGACCTGGCCCCTCCTTGACACTGTGTGGGCCTGAGGCTCTAGTCACTCCTTCCTCCCAGGACCCTGTAGGAGCTCAGGGACCATCATGGCCTTTGAGCCCCCACTCCTGGGTTTATTCTTTGGGACTTTAACCCAGAGCCAGTTTTACTGCCTGTGCTACTGGCTAGAACCTCTGGCCACCAGCTGTCCACAAGCCTATTGGTTGGGCTCCTATGGAGCTCCCAAGGAGCCTTAGGAAATGGGCCCTGGCTCTTATGTTTCTGGAGGACTGGGCAGCTGCCCACCTGACTGCTGCTGACGGGCTGGATCCCGTGCCCGACACGCTCTGCCTGATGAGCCCCATCACTTTGCCCTCCTGTTGTCTTCTGGGTTGGAGCTGCCTCTGAGCAGCATGTTTCCAAGGACAAAAAAGGCCCCAATCTTGCCCCATTGGCTGCCAAGCCCCCACTGCGCCCTGATTTCTGGACTCCGGAGGACTGAGCCCCCACCGGAACTGGGCTCGAGCTTGGATCTGGCAGAGGGTAGAAGGAACAAGAAGGAATAAAATGTTTTGAGCATAACTGGCTGTGTGTGTGACATGCCATGAAGAACATCAGCTCTTGGCCTTTTCTTCCCGCCTCCAAAGTCCAGAGCCACCGGCAGAACTTACTTTATTTTAAAAAACGATGAAACAGGCTGTACATATTTACAGGCTGGGGGAGAGGAGCCACAGGTCCAGCAGCAGGGCACAGGCCACTCACTTCTTGGAGAGTTTGACTTGCTTGTGCTTGGGGGGTGCCCACTTGAGGCAAACAGAGTCCACTGTGGGGAGAAGAGACATGAGAGGCAGGGCTGGGCCTCTGGGCCTCGGCCAGGTTTCGCCAGGTGAGAACAAGGGCAGGCTTGATCCTGGGGAGGGGGCAGGGAAGCCCAGGCATGAGTAGCCTGCCCCAGGCTTTGGTCCTGGAAGCTGGTCAGACTGGTTTAGGATCATGCGACAGCAAAAGGAGCTATGGCTCCCAGTTGTCCTTACACCTACCCCTACCACACACACGCAGGCGCCCCCCACCTACCTGTTATGGGTGGTTTCTTATACTGAGCACTTTTGAGGTGCTCCTCGACTAGCTTGGGTGTGACACAGATGACATGCTGGCCTTTCCAGTACTTGACCATGTTGAGGGACTGTAAGGTGCTGATGATGTCATTCTGCGTGATGCTGGTCATCTGGCTGCAGAAAGGGATTGGAGCAGATGCTGGGAGGTCCCTGTGGGGTCTGGCTGGGACAGCAAGAGGGGACAAGGAGACAGGATCACGGCCAATCTTAGGAGAACCCTTCCCTCCTGGAGAACTCCGGGAAGCCTCCCTCAGGAGATGACAGGGCGAGGCCCAGGGCCCTCACCTCAGGTCCTTGATGGACAGCGTGCCGCGGAAGTCTCGCAGAATCTCCAGCAGGACCCACGACCAGTAGCTGCGGTAGCTGAGCTTGCCCAGGTCGGACAGGGGCTTCTCAGGGGAGCCTACGGTGCTCTCCAGCTTGGACAGCTCGTAGCCTGGCAGGGGAGACAGAAGGTCCTGAAAACCCACCACCCTAGTACTCGCCTCCGCCACAGGGGCCCCTTGCTGGACAGAGCGGGAGCCACTCACTGAAAGCAATGAGGAACTTTCCGTAGCCGCGGCGCTGGTAGGGAGGCAGGGTCAGGATGCAGGCCACATTGTTTCCATCTGGAGACTCCTTCTCCTGCAGGGGCGAGGTCAGGACTCTGGGGGAGCTCGGCCCCTGCTCCAGTTCATACTCACTGCCCTCCCTCAACCTCAGCTTCCCGACCCAGTACCTTTGAGAAGTAGCCGACGATGTGGGCCCCCTGTCTGTCCACCTCAGTCAAGATATAAAAGACAAAGGGCTCGACGTCGAAGTACAATGTTTTGTGGTCCAGGAAAAGCTTGGCCAGAAGACACAGGTTCTGACAGTAAATCTGAGGGGTAGGAGGAGCAGAAGACTCAGGAAGCAAGTACAATGAGCCCATTGAGGCCTGGACAGGAGCTGCCACCCTGCTCTGCAAATGCCAGGCTCCACAGAACAGCCCGTGCCAGGCCGGTGGGAAGTGCCCACTCACCAGAACAGTAGCACACAATTTCCGCAGGTAAGAGGGCATACGCAGTTCAGGCCCGTGTTATTCAAGGCTATGTCCCCAGCACCGAGCACAAGGCTAAGCATGAAGCCAAGTGCTTGTTAAATATTTGCTGAGTGGAGGGCCTCGAGCCTGACTGCGCAGCCTGCAGTCTGCCCGCTTGGCCATGCTCTTCTCCGAGCCTCACCTGCTGCAGGCCCAGACACCCACCCCGCCGGAGACCAACATCAGGAGGAACAATGGGACCTTCAGGTTGGCTTCATGGCACAGATCAAGGGTCCCTCTGGTGTATGACACCTTTTATATCCACTCTCATTTGACCCAACAACTGTGTAAGCCCAGCATGGCTAGTCCCATTTACTTAAAAGAAAACTGAGGCTCTGGGAGGGGAAGTGCTTGCCTGAGACCTCAAAGCTGGCAGAGGGTAGAGCCAACAGGAATGCCCATGTCTCCTATGGAGCCCTTTCTGCCACTCCCCCTGTTGCTGCTCAAGGCAGAGCAGCGGGCAAGGCTCAGTGTGGATATTCCTTCCCGAAGCAATTATCACAAGGCTGACTGAGCCACCACCGTCACCAGTAATAACGAAGGCCCATTACTAAGCACCTACTTGGTGCCAAGTACCGTGCTAAGTATGTGACATTGCTATCTCAGTTATTCCACCAACAGCCCTATTAGGTAAATATGGTCATGACTCCTGTCGTATAGATGAGGAAACAGGAACAAACAATGTTAAGTAATTTGTCTAAGGTCAGATAGGAAGTGACGGGGTCATCTGAAGCCAGGAGCCACTCAGAGTTTGTCTTCATTAACTGCTCTTCCACGGGAAATGGGACATTTGGTGCAACCTTCCCAGACTGACCAGGCAAAGGCCAGGTTCTCAACAGGAAAGCAGAGCCCAACGCCCCACCCTGCCCCATTCAAGTCCGTTCACCAGGAACAAGGAACTGGGCCAGCAGAGCCACAGAGCTCTGGCAGGAACCCTTCCACAAAGCAGGTCCCTCCTGGGGAAACCAAACACCTTTTCTTCAGGCAGAAAGAGAAAGCCTTCTAGAGACAGCCTCAGGCACGACAATCTTTACTTCAAACCTCAACCACCCCATCAGCAGAGAAGTCCTCAGGGAGAGGAGCACCAGTCCCCAAGGCTGGCACGGCAGGCCCACATGTTGACCAAGCACCGGCCACAGGCCAAGTGCCAGGCCGCGTGTGACCCTCAGGCCTCTTCCTGGTGGAGCTGCTCACCCTAAGGCTGGCCTCTGTCCTGATGACAGTGAAGGCTGTCCAGCGGTGCCAGTGCTCCCACCTCCCACACCCAGCACCGTGACCGCCCAGCTCACCTTGTGGTCTTTGCCATCCACCTCGTACACAGAGATGTTGCTCTTGCGGTAGATCTCCTTTCCTGGGGGCTGCCGCCACTGACACTGGCCCTGGGGTTGGGTGGGAAGAGGGAGGCTTGAGACCCCGAGGTTTCCTGCCAGGTGCCCTTCATTCTGCCCCACGTGGCTTGCAGCCGATCTCTGCTTCTCGGTTTCCCTATATGTAGATCCTGAGCTCAACATTTCACCCACATCAAGTAATTCACCCACCTGAGGAGACCGAGCCTAAGGCACACAGGGGCTATGAAGTGGCTTGAGCAACACACAGCTGGATGGCTTGAGTCCAGGTCGGCCTGGCTCTAGAGGCCTCTGGAGGGCCCTGATCCCTGGCAATGGTGTTTCCTAAACTGTATACATTTGCCTCAGATTCCACTCTTTGGGAAACATGCCGCTGCATGAATGATGAGATGACCCCCCTGGCAGCCTGCATGTACCAACACCTCCCAGTCCCATCGCTTGGGGGCTGTGCTTGCTTCTGCTTTTGCACCGAGGAACCTGGCACTGAGCGGCTTTGGTACACATGTGCAGGGCAAGGGATCCAAGGGAGGTGTAAGGGCAGGGATTGCCGGCCCCATTCCGCAGAAGAGGACGCTGAGGTCTGAGGAGGGGCAAGTTGGCCTAAGTCACTCCAGCAAAGACACAGCCAGGCAGGAACCGGGTCTCTCCCCCACGGGCAGCTTTTCCCTGTCCTCTGCTCTGAACGTGTGGCTCTCCCGGTGCCACGGTGTCAGCGCCTCACCAGGTGGAAGCGGTAGCTCTTCTCATACTTCATGTACTTGAGGCAGTACTCGCAGAGCCAGAGCTTGGGCTGCTTCCCATAGTCTTCGGGGAACGGTGAGAAGTACCAGGCATCGATTTCGTAGTTCCCGATGTGGATCTTGTCCACATACTTCACCTTGGTGATCTGTGGGGGGCAGTGGATGGCTCGGTTAGAGCAAGGAGAGCAGGGGAGAGGGGGAGCCCGCAGTCAGGCCCCTGGCCCTGCTTACCGCCTCGTGTTCTTTCTCCAAAGCTGCTGTTGTAGGGTCCATCTCTGCATAGGTCTGGGCAAGGAAAGAGCAGTGAGCAAGATGAATAGAAGGGAATCTCAGGCTGTCCCTTCCCTAGCCCAGAACCCAGTGCTTCCCTCCTGTCTTCAGATCTCACGTCCTGAACGACAATAACCATATGAATAGCTAACAGGTTCTACCTGGTTCTGAAGCTGGCTTGTCCACACTCCTCTCCCACTGCACACCCACCCATATATCGCAGATGTCCCTGAGTTGAGACCTTTGGCCAGATGAACAGGGCTAGGACCAGGAGCCCTGGGTAGTTCTGCGGCTGGTAAGAGCTTCAGCTTTGCAGTGGGATCCGTCCAGCTCAGCCAGAGTTGTGAGAGATGAAATAATGATCTTGTCTTCCATGCTCACAGCAGGAATTGTTGCTGACTCCCCAGTGTGCCCGACCTCTTTCCTGAACACCTGAGGAGCTGCCTGCCCATGGGACTGCTCAGAGGTCCCTCCCTCAGGCATATCAGACCCCAAGTGTCCAGAAGGGAACTCATTCTTTCCTCCATATAAACCTGTTCCCCTCCACAATCTCCCATCTCACTGGGAGCATCAACCTCAGTCCAAATGCCTGAGACCAACAAGAGGCCTAGCTTAAGACTCCTCCCTGTCTCAGCCTGGCATTCAATTAATAGCCAAGTCCTGCCAACTCTACCGCTTTGAAATCTCTGGAATTGGTCCCTCTCTGGCATTCTCCACTCTGTCCTATGCCATGTAGCCACTGCCACCATCTCAGATCTGGACAATTGACTAGGGCTCCTTAGATTCCCAGCCTCCAGACTCTTCAAATCTGCACCGCTATCAACACTTCTTCTTCCAGCCTTTGTGCCTTTGCACATAAAGTTCCTTCCACCTCGAATGCCCTTCTTTATCCTATTGCTGCCAGAAAATGCTTACTCAACCTAGCAGAGAGGGTGAGCCAGGTGACACGATAAGGCAGAACTCTGTGAGCTATCACGTGTAATTACGTTTACTGTGCTCTTTCCGTCCCTCGAGGCCCAGCATCCTTCCCATCCCCTCCAGGTGGCCGGACTGGATGCTCCCGATGCAGACTATACCCTGTCCTTTCCAAGTCAGGAACACAGAGATCTACAACAATAACCTCTAACTGCCCCACTTGGCTCCCCTATTTTCCAAGTTCTTGGAAAGCAGGGACTGAGTCATGTCACACTCACAGGACATCCTGTTCCTAGGCCAGACTCTGTAGGAGGAACCAAGTACAGCCAGAAAATGGAGTGGGTACCCACGGCCTATGACCTATACCAGAGTAGACAGCAGCCTTGCCCTGCAGGTGAGAAGGGAGAAAAGGAGCCAACGTCTTCCTTAGAAGGCCCTTCCACAAAGCACTCGGAGTGTCTGGCCTCACATCGACAGCACGCACTCCTATTTCAGAGAGAAGTAAACAGGCAGGGAGAGGTGAGGTCACTTGCCCAGGGGATGAACTAGCTGCCATTATTCCAAGTGCCAAGCACTCCACAGGCATGATTTCATTTAGTCCTCACAATAAGCCTGAGACACGACTGCTCATTATCCGCACTGCACAGAAGAGGAAACTGAGGCACAAAGAGGTGAGGTCACTTGCCCGTCACAGAAAAGGTACTCAGCACAGTTGGGCATAGGCCCCTGGTCCAACTGCCGAGTCTAATCCCTGCCAAGAT
Organism: Myotis myotis; assembly: GCF_014108235.1. NCBI lineage: Eukaryota > Metazoa > Chordata > Mammalia > Chiroptera > Vespertilionidae > Myotis > Myotis myotis. The sequence continues at coordinate 104,471,302 of NW_023416357.1, read as the reverse complement.
GGGAGAAGAAAGACTTCATTTTCTTCCTCAAATGTCTCCTTAAAATATGTTTCCCAGCTCTCACAAAGCACAATCTTCTTCTGCAAATCATTAAAGAACTACAAAAACACTGCTTTTCTTAAGTGCTGCAATTTATTTAGAATTAAACATTAACTAGGTTCTGAAGAATCTTGCTGCCTGTGAACTCGATGATTATCCATCCTTTGATTTTATCACCTGGCCCACTGTCATCGCCTGGCCGAGTGCCAGTGTAGAGGTGCATCTTAGAGGCTTAACTGGCCAGCGCAAATTGGTTGAGGAACTGAGAACCTCAGGCCTGTGCTGTCCAGTAGTGTAGCCACTACCCACAAGTGGCTACTTCAACTGAAATTCTTTAAATGAAATTTAATTCTTAGTACACTAAACACATTTCAAGTTCCCAATAGCCACACGTGGTTACTCTATTGGACAGTACAGATGCGAAACTTTTCCATTTATCACAGGAAGTTCAATTGGACAGTGCTGCCTTAGACCTTGAGGGGTCATTTTAGTTCAGGGTATTTCAATTTTTATTTAATTTTTATCACAAACCACAGTAGGAAGTGCAGTTATCGCTGTAAATAAGTTGATGTTTATGCATACACATACATGTATTTGTATTGAAATAAAAGCTTCTCAAAATAATACTTACCTTTAATAAAGTGCAATGCACTCTGATATTTTCTTTTATCCTATTTCTTTCTTCCATTTTAAAAAAATGTAAATGCTGGTCACAACCCACTGAACTAATGTGGTAATCTACTAACAGTTGTGCCCACAGTTAGCAAAACACAGCTGCAAAGCACACGAGCACTTAGGAGAAATCGCATTAACCAAAACTAATGTGTGTGTGTCCTGAGAGCTCGATAAACCCAGTTCTCTCGCATTCCCCACGTTCCAAATCAAGAAACTGAGGCTCGGAGTGGGAGAAAAGTAACCTCCCAGGGGCAGGCTGGCTTGATGAAAAGAACCCAGGTTTCGGAAACAAGTGGCCTATTTCTAGGATGTGTCAAAGTCATGGTTAAGGATTTGTGCCCTGAAGTTGGACAGTGGCAAATCTAATTCCTGACTGGGTTCCTAAACCTATCTGTACCTCCCATATAAATGGGGATAATAATGCTTACTTCACAGGGTTGTTGTGAAACTTCAGTGAGATCATGTATTCAAACACTTAGCCTAAAACTTTGGGTCACAAGCCAATAAATGTCTGTTATTATTATTCTAACTCCAGCCCACCCTTTTACTAGCTGTGTGACCTTAGGTATGTTAGCTAACCTCTCTGAGCCTATTTCCTCATCTACAAAAAATATATACAGGGTGGGGCAAAAGTAGGTTTACAGTGGTAAGTACATGAAACAGTTTATTCTTTTATTATTGTATTATTTTCCATACAAACACTGTAAACCTATCTTTGCCCCATCCTGTGTGTGTGTGTATAAAAGGCGAATACACAAAGTATCCCCTCCGGAGTTTGACCGGGAGACTGATCACTCACTATGATGTGCGCTGACCACCAGGGGGCAGTGCAGAGTGAAGAAAGGCCCCAGCCAGCCAGGGAAGGAAGGAGGCCCCCACTGCCCTGATCGCTGGCCTAGCCTAGGGAACGCTACCTGTGTACAAATTTCGTGCACCTGGCCTCTAGCGTGTATACACACACACACACACACACACACACACACACACACCTGTGGTATTGAACTGTTAAGGAAGCGTTGATAAGTTTATACACATAGAGTACTCGGCAGAGTTCTGGGCAATAGCAAGTGCCCAATATCATTCATTCTTTTCCTTCCCTTTGGACTTCAAGTTGGTTTGTCTAATGTGGAACAATAAACGATAAAATACACTATCTGTGCAGGAAGCCTGAATTCCAGTCCCAGCTGTGCCATTTGCTAGCTGTGAGACTGTAGCCATGCCCTGCCCTCTCGGAACCTGTTTTCTCATCTGGGAAGAGCACATGAGAAGAGACAGGGAAGTCTCCGACACACTGTAGGAGCTTAAGAAATGGGAGCTGTTGCGGTTTTGGAACTGGCACCCAAAGGAGGTGGCAGAGGCAGCGGAGCCTCTGGGGCCCTGGGGGAGGGGAGAGCCCGGACCTTCTGGACATGGTTGATCTCGTCGTGCTTGCGCTTTTGGTTGCGAGTGATCTTGCGTTCAGGCTGCTCGGCCAGCTCGCTCAGGTACTTCTCCGAGTTCTTCTGCACGGCGTCCTTCACCGTCTTGGTCAGTGCCAGCCGGTTCTTGTCTACCCATTCGTCTAGTCGCCGGTTAACTGTGAGGATGCGCCATGAGGGTGCTGTCCTCCCAGCCTCTCCCCGCTCCCAGGCCCTGATACCCCAGGTCACTCACAGCCCACATAGTGCACATAGAATTCCTCTCGGCCCTCCTGGTCATTCACTCGAGACTGGATCACTTCAGCGGAATCTGGGAAGGAGAAAAGCTAGTGTCATCAGAAAGGCAGAGCCCGGACACTGAGAAGCTGTTTCCAGCTTCACATGGAAGCTAACCTCACCTGTCCGCATCTGCCATTCGATTCAATCGCTGCCTGTGAGGTATACCAGGTCAGGACTGTTATTCTTATTTTGCATTTGAGAAAACTGAGGCTTACCCAGGCTCAGATTTGAAAAGTGGTAAGAGCTAATACTTAACTGGGCTTACGCCTGACTCCAAATGCAATGCTTGGTTTACTATATACAGCTGTTATTCAGAGGTCATGAGGGCTGGCTCTGGAGTCAGACAGACTGGGTTTATATATAATCCCAGCTCCCCATTTCTCTGCTGTATTAACTGAGCAAGTTATTTTAACTTTCTGAGCCTCATTTCTTAATCTGTAGAACAGAGATAATAGTGCTCACCTCAGAGGGTGAGTTAATGGCTCTAAAGCTTTAAGTATAGTGACTGACAACTAGCAGACCATTCAGGAAATGAGGAAGGCAACCACTGCGTGTCTGGCCCTCTGCTTTGTTGTTGCTAGATACTGAGGACATGGCAATGAATCACAAGCAGCCTGCCCTCCAGAGGTTCCCACTGTGATGGGGTGGGTACCCACAGAAAATGACAACAATGTGACACATGCGGTGGCTGAGGTATGAACGTGGCAGGCACACACAGAAGGGAATGACTCACTTTGCCTGGAGGGAGCCAGGAATAGTATCACAGGGGGATATGGTGTTAAGAGGATGAGTAGGAGCTGGGCAGGTGCGCAAGGAGAAAGGGAAGGGCATTCCAAGCAGAGGGAACAGGAGGCAAAAGGTCTTCAAAGGGTACAGTGTGGGCTGGTCTGGCAATGACCTCTGCTAGGGGTGGCTAGAAGCCAGAGGACGCAAAGATGCAGGCCATTCAACGGAATGATGAAGGACGGGGCGGGGAGGAGGTCGGTTCTGAGGTCGGAGGTCCTCTCCGCTGGTGGCTCTAGGGGACAGGTGGCCCGGGAAGTCGCAGACCGGAGACCGTGAGGAAGCGAGGTTAAGAGACGGGGATGAAGCCTAAGGTCAGGCGAGGAAGCAGGGTGGGCGCTCCCTAGACACAGAACTTGGTGGTGGCCTCACCGGTGGGGTTCGGAGGAGGGCCCGAAACTCCGCGTTCCTCTCCCCCGGCCCGCCCCGCCCACGCCCAGCCCTTCCGAGAACCACCCCGGCCCCGCCCCGCCCCGCCCCGCCCACACCGCCCCGGGCCCTGGACTCCGCCCTCACGCCAGGTGCTGTCCGGCCGCCGGCACAGGTAAGTCTCTCCGATCTCCACGGTGACTTCCGGCTCGCCGCGCGCCGGGGTCGGCGGAGAGAGGCGGCCCGGGGATGGGGCGGCCCCCTCAACCGCCGCATTCTCCCCGGGCCCGGGCTCGCCCTCCCCCGCGACCCCTGAAGTCGCGGCCGCAACCGCTGCAGCGGCCCCCGGGGCCGCCATCGCTGAGGTGGAAATGACGCCAGATGCCCGCGCCGCGGCTCCGGGGCGGCGCGCGGCGGGGGCGGAGTCTGTGACGTGGCGGCAGCTCATTGGTCCGCTGGCGTCTCGGCCGGGACGCGCTGCCGCTCACCCGGGAGTTCCTGCCTTCCGGCTGCTGGGGTGGCTGCGCCTGGCCGCGGAGGCCTCCCCGGGTGATGAGTCAGCCGAGCTTCTTCAAGGCCCTGCGCCGAGGAAGCCGCGCCGCGCCGGCTCGCAGGGGGCGCTGTTCTCGCTGTCCCCGCGGCCCGAGTTGGCTGGAGGCCTGACACCCACTCCTGCGCCGCCGCTTCCGCCTGCCTTAGACCGCTCACCCCTTTTTGCAGATGGAAGAAACGGCCTTGCTTGTTCAGGATGGAAGCAGGATACAGGGGTGGGGGAGCTGGAGGTGTCTCCCGGGGCCGCCAATAAACCCCTCAGAATCCAGCCTTTCCAAAGGAAGGGTCAGGCCCCCCAAACCAGACGTCCCCGGAACAGAAACCAGCAGAGGCAGTGGGCATAATGGAGGTGGTGGGCTTAGCGAGGATTCCTGGGTTCTGACCCTCCTCCGGGTAAGTTGTGCAGAGTGTTTAAGGATTAAACTATATATAACTGTTCAAACCATATAACTAAATAGAGGTTAAACCATGTATTCATCTACCTCTCATATGTATAAAGTAAGTGCACTGCACAATGCCAGGCAGGGTAGGTGCTCAATAAACATTCCTCTTGGCCACTCTCTGAATCTTCGACTTATAATTTGGCTGTTGGACTTGGAAACAATTCTAAGAGTGGTGACATGCTCAGGGCCAGAGAATGGGACTCAGGTTACAGATCAAGAAATATCTGAGTTAGGTATTTGTGGGGGTTGGCAGTGTAAATGCTGGTAACTGCGCTTTAGGGAAATGGAGTTTGGGGGAGGGCAATGAATGCCAGGTGTCTGGCAGCATTTTAAAAAAAGAAACAGGAGAAAGGAAATAAAAAATTAAAATCGTAACATCTTCTCTCACTCCCCCATCTTCAACATAGTTATTCTATCTACGCAGGGTTCTGGTGCCTCACTTTTGACTTCACCTGACATCTTCAATTAGGGATGCTATCCCTTTAGTTAATGATTACCATAAGCTTTGTAAATCCCTGATCAGGGTCACTCCACCCACCTCCTCACTGTTCTCCCTCCTATCCACCAACCACCAGTGGTTCTTCTAATGTGCAAATCTGATTTTTCTCCAAAACCTATACAGAAGTTCCGCCCAGATCCCCTGGCGCCTCTGTTGCTTACGTGTGCCAGCTAAATGCTGTGTTTTCAAACTACAGCACCAGAGGTTCTTATTTGACAGATGCCCCTCTGGCTAAGGGAAGAGCTTTGCCTGAACTTGCTGAGGACTGTTTCAGGTACCTCCCGGCAGACATTAACCAGTGTCTGTGGGGCTTAGCTCTCTTGCCTCCAACTCTGGCACAACTTACTGGCTCTGGACTTTTACCTGAGATCACATCCTTTCCTGGCCTCCTGCTCTTCTTCCCTTTCATGCTTCCCGACTCCCTTCTGGGAGTGTTTTCTCAACAAATCACCTGGATGCAAATCTTCTCAGGTTCTGCTTCTAGGGAATCCAACCTGATGATACATACTTTCCTAGCTTAAAACACACCCATGGACCCCTGCTTAGCTAGACAGGACAGGTGGGGAACCTTTTTCTTCCAAGAGCCATTTGGATACACTTAACATCATTAGTGGGCCATACAAAATTATCAACTTAAAAATTAGCCTGCACCCGGCCAGTGTGGCTCAGTGGTTAAGTGTCCACCTCTGAACCAGGAGGTCACAGTTCGATTCCCAGTCAGGGCACATGCCAGGTTCCAGCTTGATTCCCAGTGTAGGGCCTGCAAGAGGCAGCCGATTGATGATTCTCTCTCATTAATGTTTCTATCTCTCTCTCCCTCTCCTTTCCTTTCTGAAATCAATAAAAATATATATATATATATATTAAATTAGCCTGCTATATTTGCTCAGACATTTAATTAACTCACCCCTAATGCCTTGGCAGGGCCCGACCAAATGATTTTGTGGGCTTTATACGGCCCATGCCAGACATTCCCCACCCCTGCTGTATAGTAGAGTCTTGCAGCTGACTGCTGCCGCCTGCCTCTCCAGCCTCACCCCCTGCACTGCAGCCAGCAGACTTTCAGCCTGGCAAGTCACTGGTTTCCTGTGCCCGCTCCATTCCCCGCCTCCATCAGCAGTCCCACAAGCCTTTCTCCTTCCCTGGCAAGATGGGCAGGGAGACCCACCTGCTCTATGGGACCCGTTCCTTTCAATCTCCCTACCAGGGCCCCATGGTCCTCTGGAGCCTGCCAGGGCACAATCTTGTGTGTTCCTGTCCTTGGCAGCAACAGGCACAGGTGGTGGACGGTATTTTTAACCTTACTTGGGCTCAGGAATCAGGTGGCTCAGGAGGTTGCCCAGTCTGGTGACCTTCATCTCCAGAACCTGTGACTGCCAGGAAGGCAAGAGTCAGAAATGAAGCCTGAAGCTGGGCCAGCCTGGGCCTTCGATATTGTCTGAGAAGCAGAAACATTTGTTAAATGAAATGAATGAAAGGTCTTTGTACAAACTGTCAGTCACTCTCACTCCCACCAAGTCAAAGTGCAAGAGACTTGGGGAAAATTCTGTCTGGACAGTTAAGTGCCTGGACATGAACTAGGTTGAACCCAAGGGCCCAGGGAACCTGAATGGGATCAGAAACAAGCTCACCTGCCCTCCCCACATGGGGCCCAAGAGGGCATTCAAAATGTGAACTTTAATAACAGCAGGTCAAAATGGGGTTCCCCAGGAACAAGAAAGATGAAGCCAGTGCTGGGGTCCCCACTTCCTCCCCTCCAAGGGCTGGAGGCAGGGAAACAGTGGACCCTGTTGAGGAGGGGTGGTGTCCGGCTCCATATAAGTCCATCTGCTTGGCATCGTAAGACCCAAGATGCAGCAGGGTGTGGAGCACAGTGGCACCCTGTCTGGCCCAGAAGGTCCTGGCAGGGTGTGTGGCCCAGGCTCGGCAGGCGGGCAGGCCAAGGGCTGTAGGGTCAGATGCGGAAGCTTTCCTCCCGACCATCAATGTGACGGAGCCGCAGATAGACATCCGTGCCAATGCCCTGCAGGGACTGCAGCCGAAGGGAACCACCAAGGTACTCCGCGTAAGCCCGGGATGTGGGCAGCCCGAAGCCAAAGCTGGGGAGAAGGGAGGGGACAGGACAGGAGCTTCAGAGGCTTGAGTCTCCAGGGCCCCCGCACCCCTCCATCATGGCCAAGCGGGGGCTCACCCATGCATGGGTCCTGACTGGACACCACTGTGCATGTCCAGGTGACCGAAGAGTGGGTTGATCCGGGGGTCCTGGGTGCTGGACTCAGCTGTCGTGAAGTGGTAGTCCATAACCCGGTCCAGGTCCTTGTGAGCGATTCCCCCGCCCCGGTCTGAAATCCTGGCAGGATGTGGATAATAGGAGCTTGCCTCAGCTTGGCGGGGGGCTCACTACCTCCCATGCAGACAGTGCCGTCTTGTCCCTTTTAGCCAAAGGTGGAACGTCCACCTAGAGCCTTAGGCCTTGTTTTTTATAAGCTTCGTTTCTCTATCCTCGCCTCTGCCTGGGCCACTGACTGCTTATACCTTCTCACAGGATTTGACTTTCTCAGCCCAGTGTCCCAGTGTTTACTCCCGACTCCTCCCCCATTCTAGGCCCCTCAGTTGCTAAGGAAGACAAGGCCCTAGGGCAGTGATGGCGAACTGTGACACACGTGTCAGAGGTGACACACGAACTCATTTTTGTGGTTGATTTTTCTTTGTTAAATGGCATTTAAATACATAAAATAAATATCAAAAATATAAGTCTTTGTTTTACTATGGTTGCAAATATCAAAAAATTTCTATATGTGACACGGCACCAGAGTTAAGTTAGGGTTTTTCAAAATGCTGACAGGCCGAGCTCAAAAGGTTCACCGTCACTGCCCTAGGGCCCTAGTTGCTAATGTCAAACTCGCCCGCATGCCTTGTTTACTTCAAGGTCCGGTTAGCCTTTGAGTTTGACGTGCTTGCCCTAGGGCCTGCACCTGGCCCCGGACTCGTTCTTATCCAGCTCATGGCAATCTCAGGACCAGAGTATCTTGTGTGACCCGGGACCAAGTCTCAGAGTGGGGCAGGTACTGGTTTGAGCTCATACAGCAAGTCAAAAACAGTGTCGGAACAACCTCTGTCCACCCACTCAGGGCAAACCTGATGACGAGATCAATATCGTTGTTGGCGATCGTGATAACCACATCTGGGACGTTGTAGGGAGTGTCTAGGTGGCTCTCCATCGTGGCTCTATACAGGGGGAAAGACCGTAGTGGGTGTTGGTATCCCAGCCTCACCCCAGTCCCCATCTGTCGTCTTTCAACATACCAGCCAGCCCACCTCATGGCATTCTTGAGCAGCTCCGGCAGGATGTAGTCCAGGGGCATAGGGATGAAGGGGAATCGAGCAGCCACATGTCCGTTGATGCGGACGCGGGGGGCATTGCCGTACTTGTGCTCACACAGGCGTCTGTGTGTAGGAGCAAGAGTTCAGACCTAGACCAGTGGTTCTCAACTGGAGATGCTTTTTCTTCCATGCCCCCCAGGGAAACTTTGCAATTTCTAAAGACATTTCTGTTTGTTACAACTGGGAAGTACTGCTAACGTCAAGTGAGTAGAGGCCAAGGATCCTTCTAAACATCCTAACAAGCACAGGACAGCCCCTCACAAAACAGAATTGTCTGACCCAAAATGCTGATAGTGCCAGTTGAGAAACCCTGCCGTAGACCATGCCCCAGGCAAGGGCTCAGACCCAAGCTTCCCTGCCCAAAGACCCTACCACCCACCCCCATCCCCGCTTCAGCTGCTCTAGCCTCACCTGGCAAAGTCCACCCACTTTTCAATAATCTTCTTTGGCGAGAGGCGAGTGCAAATGATGCCGACAAAGTCAGGCTGTCAGGAGAAAGAAGGTCAGGACTAGCAGCTGACCTGCACCTTGGCCACCAAATGCTTGCAACCCCTGGACTGCTGAAGTAGCCCCAAGCCCCTCCCCAGGTGCTCGGCCCAGGTCCCCAGTCCAAGGGGGCCCCTGGCTTAGTCCCCTCTGCCTCGCTTGACATTCCCAGGTGGGCCTCAGGTCCCAGCGCCCCACCTTGTCCTCATGCAGCGCCAGGTGATGTGTAGCCAACATGCGGATCCCAAGCCTGGACGTCAGTGTCTTGTCCAAGAAGTAGCGAACAAGCTTCTCATCCTGTAAACAGCGGGGCCTCAATAATGCTGTGCCCTCCCCAGGCCCCCCAACAGGCCACCACTGTGCTGCCCCTGACCTCTATGTGCTTCCGGCTCTCACGTAGGCCCTCAGCTAAGAGGGTCACCACATCTTTGTGGTCGTCCAGCAGCTGACGCACCAGCTGGCAGTATTGGGCTTCCTCTGTCTGGTCCTTGATCTGCAGGCCACAGAGGCATGAGGATGGATGGTCCAGCCCTGACCTCTCAACCCCTCACCCTGCCCAGGCCCAGCCCTCACCGGAGGGAAGTCTGTCAGCTTCTGGAAGGCACGGATGTACAGCTCGTGCTGCAAGGAAAAAGTGTCGGAATTCACAAGGATGCTGTGGGCACTGGGTAGAGAACAACTTCCTATGCCATCACCCCAATTCAAGAGGTTCGAACCCCCATCATGGCCTTTCAAGCCTCCATGAACATGCAGCCTTGGCTTCTGAAGGCTGGGGTCTGAGTCCTCTGCGACCCTGAAACCTTATGGCTGGCAAATCTTTGCCTCTCTGGTCCCATCTCCCCATTTACCCCTTGGGTGGTGGGCACACTGATCTCAGACCCCCCTCGACTGGGGAAACCCATGCTCCCTAGAGGCCACCTTACCACGTGCAGGATGGTGGGGTTGCAGCCAATGATGAAAGGAAGGCTGCGGAAGCCCTTGATGCGGTGAGCGATCCTCACTGGCAACTCTTGCTGCAAGTACCGGGCACTTTTCTAGTAGAAAAAAAAAGGAGGGAAAGCAGGGCTGGGGTCCGAGTGGCTGGGCCAGAGCTCCAGGAACCAAGAGAAAAATAAGGGGCAGGAACCTTACCAGAAGGTGGCTGCCATCCTGAGAGCGGCCTGAATAGAGCATCATGGTCGGAGTGAGGCGGACTGAGGGCTAGAGGAGGGGCAGATGGGGCTTGAGCACTGGACCTCCAACACTGCACCCCCACATCGGCCCCGCGCCTTCCCTGGACACCCACTCCACCTGGGGACCCGGACCTCGCTGCCCCAGCTGCGCACCTTCTCTGCGGCCACGTCAATGGCGGACTGGTTGTAAAAGGAGGTGACGGTCTTGGAGCGCTCCCTCGCCATCTCCACGTGGTGGGTGTCGGTGGCTGATGTGGAGAGGGCCCTGAGCAGGAGCGCAGGCCCGAGGAAGGGCCGGAGCGGCGGCCCCACCCGGGGGCCACCTCCCAGCACCGACGCCAGTAGCATGGTCCCGCTCCTTCGTCGGACTGCGCGGCCGCTAGTGCTAAGGACCGGCTAGATGGAGGCGACCCCCAAAAGGGGCAAGGTGTCGGGGGGCAGGGGCTCTCCTCTTGACTTCGGGGGCGAGGGCTGGTGGAGGATGCGACAAGCTCAGCCCCAGGGAGCAGCTCCCATCTACTGGGACGAGGAAAGGAGAGTTGTCAGGGTCCGAATCCGGGCGACCCGCACCGTCTCTTCGCGTAGGCACCGGTGTCCGCAGACCTGGGCGATCTCCTTCGCCCTACCCCTACCCCTAGCCTTACCCCTACCCCTCAGCCACCTCCCAAGCACAGGACCTTGCCTTCCGGAGCTCCTAGTCTGCAACCCGAGGCTCTATCTGGTGGTCTAGCGCGGAGGGGACCCTCGGGCTCGTCCCGCTCAAAAGCCTCGCCCGGGCGCCAGGGCACCCTCGTTCAGGGGACGGAGCTACCCCTACCCAGCGCCTCCGGCCCCGCCCTCCCGCCCTAACCTGCCCCGGCTGGGCCTGCGTCCGTGCGGCACAGCGCATTGTGTGCCCGAGAGCCGGTTGCAGCGGAGCTGCGACCCCGGAGCCCCCGTCTGGGTTCCCCCTGCGCAAGTCACTTGGTTCAGCCCGGATCCCCCCCATATGGTAGATGCCAGCCCCGCGTCCCGCGCACGGCCGCGGTCCGGCATAATGGCGGGGGTGGCGGGCGCGCCCTGCGGGAAGGGTCTGCGCCTGTGGCTCCACTTACCGCGGGGCCAGAGCCGGGCCGGGGTCCGAGCGGAACGGCCCAACTGCCGCCGGGCCCGGCTAGCAGAGCTGCCCTAGCCCTCTGCCGCGGTGACGTCGCGTGGGCTGTGTGCGCCCGGTGCCTCCTGGGAATTGTAGTTTGGAGCGAAGTACTCTCAACCCGGGTGCCCGCTCCTTCTTGCTGTGCCCCAACTCCCGAGCGCCCAAATAAACTCCACGGCTCCCTCCCCGGGGCTTCCGGCGTTATCTGCGGTCTCCGTGCGGCCCTCTGTCTCCTGGTCTATGAAATGGGCTCCCTGGGAGAGAAACGGGAGAGGGCGAGAAGATCCTTAGATGTAAAGCGCAGAGAGACAACTGGATTCCTTCCCTGAGGTCTGGCTTTCTCCTTCCAGCTCTTGGTTAATTTGCCGGAAACCAGGCTGCCCAGTTCAAACCCCAGCTCAGCCACTTGCTGTCTGAGGCAAGTTACGTAAACTGCTCAATGCTTTAATTTCCATGTTGGCAAAATGAGGATGTAGCAACCTTGGGGTTGTTGTGTGGTTACGTGAATTTATATATGGGATGTCCATGGAATAATGCCAGGCGTGGGATTAGCATATATAAGTGTTAGACGTGACCATTCATTCATGCCTGTAAGTAACTGATTGGGTGACTTTTCTGTGCCAGGAGAGGAGACCGGGTATTGAATCAAGTAAAAAACCCTTCCCTGTCCTGGAAACAGTTTCCGTGTCAGCTGTGAGGAGGGCTGCACAGGAGGTGGAGGGAGCACCAGATAGGGACGCGGACGTTGGTGCAGGTGCAGCATGCGTAGGACTCGGCCAGGCACGGGAGCGACTGGCAAGGGCATGATGGCAAGATCGAGAGTAGCCTGGATAAGCTGAGGAGATGGCTGCAGCCATGCGGACACTGGGAGGAGAGGAGTGAATGGTGTCTAGAGTCAGACCACGAGGGGAGAAAGCCACGGAAAAGATTTAACTTGTCAGGTTTGCCCCTTAGACAGAATCCTCTGGCTGTAGTGATGGGGAATATGGGGATTGGTGAGACCAAAGGCAGAGAAACCAGTGAAAAGACAGTTATTTTTTCCAAGCAAGAGGTGATGGGAGACTTTTCAATGTGTGCATGTGCGTGTGTGCTTGTACTGACTAGATTTTTCTTTACCGTGGTTATGTATTTTACAAATATTTAAAAGTTTTTAATTTTTTTTTAAAAAAAGGTTAAGTTCCCAGTCTGGTGTGGCTCGGCGGTTGGGCGACCACCCAGGAGCCAAGAGGTCACCAGTTCAGGGCATATGCCGGGGTTGCGGGCTCCATCCCCAGTGGGGGGCATGCAGGAGGCAGCCAATCAATGATTCTCTCTCATCATTGATGTTTCTATCTCTCTCTCCCTCTCCCTTCCTCTCTGAAATCCGTGGAAATATATTTTAAAAATAAAAAAATAATAAAAGGTTAAGTGAAACTCAGGGGCACCCTGAGTCTCTGGATTTCCTCTTCGCTCCCCACCCCACTGTACACACACTCACTCACACTTCCTCTCACACGCACACTCATTCACACACACACACACACACCCACACACACCCTCCCACCCTTTCTTTTCCAACCTCCTGGCAATATCCTGGAGTAAAGTCAGGAGGCCACTCAGCTCCGGAGGCAGGCACTGCTTGAGCCCGTGGAAGAAGGGAGAGGGGAAGGTGCCCCGGCCAGGAGCGTGCGCAGAGAAGCAAGGGCTCGGGTGCGAGCAGTGTGCCAGAACTCGGCGCCCACGTAGCCGCCGTGTGGACCCGTCACGGCGCTGGCAGCTCTGGCTGCCACGGAGGCGGGAGGCGTGCGCGAACATCGAGGCTTTGCCTGGGCCCGCCGGACTGGCGCTCGGCCCACACTCTGCTGCCCCCCAGCGGCTGAGATTGGACACGCATCCCATGGTCCCTCTGCCAGAATACTGTGACTCATTTAGTGGACAGTGGTCAGGCACTCTTCCGATAGCCTTATATGTACTAATTTCACCTTCATAACAGCTCTCTGAGATATATACTATTATTCTGCTCATTTTACAGGTGAGAGAACTGAAGCCCAGAAAGCCCTCCCCCTCCTCCCCCACCTCCTCTTTCCTCTGGGTTCTTACCTCCACGCTCCCTTCTCCAGCCACACTGGCCTCCTGTTCCCTAAACATACCAGGCACATTCCACCCCGAGGCCTCTCACTAGCTATTTCCTGTACCTGGAACATCCCCTAGATATCTGCATAGCTTGCTCCCTCGTGTCCTTTTGCCCAAATGTCAACTGAATGAAGCACACCCTGACTGTCCTATTTAAAATGGCAATAGCCCCCATCCTCCCCAACTGTGCTCTACTTTTTATTTTATCCGTAGCATTTAGCACCATCAACATACTATATACTTTATGTATTTAATATAACAGCTCATTTTCTTTTCCTTTTCTAAAATGCGAGACCAGGGCATGAATAATTGTCTGCTTTACTGATTTATTCCGGGCCCCTAACCCTGGCACATAACAGGTGCTCAGTAAACGTTTGTTTTAAAGTGATAGAAATATTGGGCTTTATTTTCTGAGCTATTGAAATGGAAAGTTCCTGTTATCTATGGCTGGCTTCTCTCAGGATGAGTGATCTAAGAGGAAGCAAGATGGGGGCCACAATGTCTCTAGGACTTACCCTCTACAGTCACACACCGTCGTTTCTGTATTGCCCTCTTGGGCCAGGTCAGCCCTGTGTAGTGTGGGAAGAGGCTACACAATGGTATGGATACCAGGAGGTGGAAATCATTAAGGACAATGTTGGAAGCTGGCCGTTATAGCCTGGAGGCTGCCATGCTACGAGGAAGCCCAAACTAACCCCTAAGAGAGACCACATGGACAGACCCTGAGACCACAAGAAGAGAGAGAGCTCCTAGGTTCTCCCTCAGCTGCTTTAGTCTCCCATGGTTCCAGCACAGCCATCATCTGCCTGCAATTATGTGAGCCAGAACTGCCAGACAAAATTCCTAACCCCTGAAAGCTGTGAGGTAAACTAAAATAACTGTTATTGCTTTACACCAAGCATGTCAAACTCAAAGGCTAACACGGGGCAAATAAACAAGGTCTAAGTTTACGTGGGCCGCAAAAAAACAAAAGCTGCAATTTTCATAGAGACGTAGGTTTATTTCGAAAAGTATAGTATAAAAAAGAACAAGAGCAATGAGAAATTTCAATGTTTTCTTCCTGACACTTGGCATCTCTCTGCTGCTGTCTTTCCTACTTTGGGGGAAATTTTGTTTGCAATGATTACTTTCAAAACTGACCCAAGGTGAATGTCAGTAATTCTGGATCTGACAGGAGACTTATTTCCTTTCAGAATTGTAAATAACTGCTCACACCAAAAAGTACTTCCAAACATGGAAATAATTTCATATGTGAATTTTCGAGTATTTTCAAACCTGCAGGTAAATATTTGTAAAATTCAGGCACACCAAACATCATTGAATTTTGCCTTTAAATCTGAATCACACTGCATCTCAATCAATTCCAATTGCATTTGATTAGGTATTGATTCTATATTTCTTGAAAAACTCGAACAAAGGAAACCTGTCTTCCAAAAATTTAAAATCTGCAAACCTTGTTTCAAATTCAGTTCCAAGGTTTAAAATTTTTTTCTGTGTACTTTTGATACGATGCAGTTTCACCTGAACTTGATTTGTTCATGTTGCATGTCGGAAAGTGCATTAAATCTTCATTTTTCAACTGCTTTTCCCAAAGAACTAGCTTACATTTGAATGCTTTGACTTGGTGACACATGTTTGTAATAATCTGATCTTTTCCTTGCAGTTTTAAGTTAAATCATATAAGTGTTTTGTTATATCAACCATGAAGGATAAATCTTGCAACCATATTGTGTCAAAAAACAGGCTTGCCCAGAAACCAAGATGGCAGCGTAGGTAAACACTGGAAATTGCTGCCTCGCACAGCCACTTCAAAAATACAACTAAAAGACAAAACGGCCGAAGCCGGTTTGGCTCAGTGGATGGAGCGTCGGCCTGCGGACTGAAGGGTCCCAGGTTCGATTCCGGTCAGGGGCGTGTACCTTGGCTGCGGGCACTTCCCCAGTGGGAAGTGTGCAGGAGGCAGCTGATCGATGTTTCTCTCTCATCGATGTTTCTAACTCTCTATCTCTCTCCCTTCCTCTCTGTAAAAAATCAATAAAATATATTAAAAAATAAAAAATAAAAAAATAAAAGACAAAACGGACATCATCCAGAACCACGGGAAGGCTGGCTGAGTGGAAATTCTATAACTAGAAGGAAAGAGAAAAGCACACTGAGACTCAGAGGAGATGCGAAAGTAAAGTGCAGAGGTACGGAGGCCCACGCAGAAAGGGCTGGCAGCTGAGGACGCGGCTGTCTTTTTCAATCAGAGGGCGTCACAAGCTCCCGACGGCCCTGACTCCAGTTCCGGGCGAGTCTCTGGAGACCCAGACTCATACGAGGACAAACTGGACTGTCTGGCATCGGGAAGAACTCGAGGGCGGCTTTCTCTCAGAGGTGCTTGCAGCGATTACCGGGACACTGAGAAGCGGGTCCTCTTAGGGTAGGACTGAGGATCTGCCATAGCTGTTTGCTCCACCCTGTTGATTCCCTGAAACCCCGCCCCACCCAAGCTGTGTGCAGAGGATTTTGCATATGAAAGGCCTGGCCCTTTGCAATCTGAAAATTACCTAACAAACTGCAGCTGGGTCAGAGAGACCCAGAACTTCCAAAAGAAGGCCCAAGGCCCCACAGTGGCTTGCATTGCTTCACAGCTGGGCCTCATCTGGGCACTTCCAAATCCCAAACAAAGAACAGGTATCTGCAGATCTCTCCGTAGCTCCTGCTGGGTAGCCTCAGGTAGAGGCTAAATTAGCACCTCCTTAGATCCAAGAGCCAGTGTACCCAGTGGTCAGAGTGGGACCATCCAGATTACAACTCCACAGATCCATAAGGGACACATTCAGGGGGCAGACTTAGTGAGCACCAAAGCCTCACTGAAGCAAGTCTTGCCCCAGAAGGGTGTCTCCAGCACAGAAGTTCTCCCACTGTAGACACAGCTGATTCTCACAGCCAATTACCTGGAGGTAAATTCCTCCCAGTGATACCTACAACAATCAAGGCTTAACTACAACAAGACTGTGCACACAGCTCACAAAGGGGTGCACCAAGAGTGTCCACTTCAGGTAAATGGGGAGGCTGAGCCACTGGGCCCTATAGGACACCTAGCACAGAAAGCCACTCTATCAACACAGGGAAGCATAAAAAATGCGGAGACAAAGAAACAGGTCACAAATGACAGAAATGGAGGAAAGCAAACTACTGGATATAGAATTCAAAACCAAACTTATAAAGTTTTTCAAGAATTTTCTAGAAACTGCCGATAAATTTAGTGAGACCCTCAAGAAATCTAGTAAGACCCTCGAGGATATGAACAAGGACCAACTAGAAATTAAGCATACACTGACTGAAATAAAGAATATTATACAGAGTTTCAACAGCCGACTAGATGATCACAAGAATCAAGTCAAAGATTTGAAATACGAAGAAGCAAAAATCACCCAACCAGAAAAACAAAAAGAAAAAAGAATCCAAAAATATGAAGATAGTGTAAGGAGCCTTCTGGGACAACTTCAAGCGAACCAACATCCAAATTATGGGGGTGCCAGAAGAAGAGAGAGAGCAAGATATTGAATACCTATTTGAAGAAATAATGACAGAAAACTTTCCCTACCTGGTGAAAGAAATAGACTTACAAGTCCAGGAAGCGGAGAGAACCCCAAACAAAAGGAATCCAAAGAGGACCACATCAAGACACATCATAATTAAAATGCCAAGAACAGCCAAAACCGGTTTGGCTCAGTGGATGGAGCGTCGGCCTGCGGACTGAAGGGTCCCAGGTTCGATTCCGGTCAAGGGCATGTACCTGGGTTGCGGGCACATCCCCAGTGGAGGATGTGCAGGAGGCAGCTGATCGATGTTTCTCTCTCATCGATGTTTCTAACTCTCTATCTCTCTCCCTTCCTCTCTGTAAAAAATCAATAAAATATATTTTTAAAAAAAAATGCCAAGAACAAAAGACAAAGAGAGAATCTTAAAAGCAGCAAGAGAAAAAAAGTCAGTTACCTACAAGGGAGTACCCATATGACTGTCAGCTGATTTCTCAACAGAAACTTTGTAGGCCAGAAGGGAGTGGCAAGAAATATTCAAAGTGATGAATAGCAAGAACCTACAACCAAGATTACTTTATCCAGCAAAGCTATCATTCAGAACTGAAGGTCAGATAAAGAGCTTCACAGATAAGAAAAAGCTAAAGGAGTTCATCACCACCAAGCCAGTATTATATGAAATGCTGAAAGGTATTCTTTAAGAAGAGGAAGAAGAAAAAGGTAAAGATACAAATTGTGAACAACAAATACACATCTATCAACAAGTGAATCTAAGAATCAAGTGAATAAATAATCTGATGAACAGAATGAACTGGTGATTATAATAGAATCAGGGGCATAGAAAGGGAGTGGACTGACTATTCCAGGGGGGAAAGGGGTGTGGGGGGTGAGGGAAGAGACTGGACAAAAATCGTACACCTAGCCGAAACCGGTTTGGCTCAGTGGATAGAGTGTCGGCCTGCGGACTGAGAGGTCCCGGGTTCGATTCCGGTCGGGGGCATGTACCTGGGTTGCGGGCACATCCCCAGTGGGGAGTGTGCAGGAGGCAGCTGGTCGATGTTTCTCTCTCATCGATGTTTCTAACTCTCTATCTCTCTCTCCTTTCCTCTCTGTAAAAACTCAATAAAATATATTTTAAAAAAAAATCGTACACCTATGGATGAGGACGGGGGGTGGGGGGGGTAAGGGCAGAGGATGGGGTGGGAACCGGGTGGAAGGGAGTTATGGGGGGAAAGAGAGGAACAACTGTAATAATCTGAACAATAAAGATTTAATTTATTGAAAAAAAAAAAAAAGCCCTGATCGGTTTGGCTCAGTGGATAGAGCATCGGCCTGCGGACTGAAAGGTCCCAGGTTCGATTCCGGTCAAGGGCATGTACCTGGGTTGCGGGCACATCACCAGTAGGGGGCGTGCAGGAGGCAGCTAATGGATGTTTCTCTCTCATCGATGTTTCTAACTCTCTATCCCTCTCTCTTCCTCTCTGTAAAAAATCAATAAAATATTTAAAAAACAAACAAACAGGCTTGCCCTACCTGGTTTGGCTCAGTGGATAGAGCGGCGACCTGTGGACTAAATGGTCTGGGTTCGATTCCAGTCAAGGCACATGCCTGGGTTGCAGGCTCGATCCCCAGTAGGGGATGTGCAGGAAGCAGTCGATCAACGATTCTCTCTCATCATTGATTTTCTATCTTGCCCTTGCTCTCTGAAATCAAATATATATATAATCAGGCTTGTGTCTTGATTTTTAGTTATTAAGAACTGACATATTTCGTCTTTCAGGTCCTAGAATTGTTTAAGAACCTGGAGCAGGAGAGCCAACGTACCTCGGCATAGGACAATCCAGAATATTCACTGTCTAACTCACTTAAGAAAGCAGAGAACTGTGGCTGATTTAAACTTTGAGATCTTATGAAATTGATAATTTTTTTATAGATGTCAACACATTTCCCATGTTTATTACCTTCGCACATAATACTTCTTTTTTTAGTTTATTATTTTTTATTTATTTCTTTTTGTTTTGTTTTGTTTTCTTTTCTTTTGGGCTGTTTTTTTTTGTGTGTGTGCATAATACTTCTTGATGTATAATGCAATGCGTATGATGAATCTTGGATCCGTCATAATTTTCACTTTGGGTTTTTTTTGCAGAAATGCCACGAAACCATTGTTGTTTCAGGTCATCGAAGGAGCTCCATTTGTAGCTACAGAAGTTAATTTTGAGAGAGGTAGGTTGTATTTTTGCAGAAGTTTAAAAACATAATTACATAGATCTTGTCCTGTACTAGTGTTATGCATCGGTACTGGTTCCAATAATTCCTCAAAAATGTTGAAATCCATGTTACAAGCACGAAGAAACACAGCTAACTGAGCTACGCCTCCCATGTCCGTACTCGCGTCACAGGCGATGGAGAAAGCTTCGAAACTCGGTGATTTTGCTTCGAAACTCGGTGATTTTGCTTTGATCTCAATACGTATATTGTCGGCCAAATCAGTAAATTTCCGCAACTGTATTTTGAGACAAAGAGATTGTTGAAAAGACTTCCATTTCCAGGACAAACAGTTTCTGCAGCTTTAATGAGACATTCCTTGATGAAACCACCTTCAGTAAAAGGTTTCGAGTTTAGCTATCAACTCCGACAAGACGTAGCGCTTCACTCCCTTGTGATACTGCAGTAACCATGAGCTGTTGTTTTTTCAGTCCCAACTTGAGCTCTTTCAACTTTTCTTGTCCCGTTAATGCCTCATAATGATCATATTTTAATTTATGTTATAACTTTGGTACGCTAATAGCATTATTACATATCAAGCAGATTATTTTATTTTTTACTTCTCAGCAGAAATACTCCAATTCCCACTTTTCTTGGAAATTTCAATGTTCATCAGCAATTTTTCGTATATTTTTACTGCCACTCGATTTCGATAGAGACATGCTGAATGCCAAGGGCTGAAAAAATGAGTCATCGTGAACATAAAATAATAGAACATTTTAATAAAAATTAATATTTTTTCTTGAACATTAACTTACCAGACACTGAATAACTACACAAATTAGTAAGAGTCATGCAAATAAACCTATGTTTCTTGTTCTCCGAAAGCAAAATATTTCCTGTTGCGCACACCAAACAAGTCAGTTCAAGACTAATGATGTGGCAATTGGCTGCTAAAATATTCGCTGCTAATATTAGTGGAGAGAAATGGCGCGTCTGCGCATAAGGCATGTAAGGGAAATGAGTGCAACACGATTATAGCAGTCAGTCATTAGCGAACAATGTAGTTTGTTATTAATAATTAGTGGCCCAGCGCACAGGTTCATGTACATTTAAAGGAAATTAATTAGAAGAAATATTTTAATATCACTATTTGCCCTTTCTCTATAATAGAAGTGTCAGAGATGAAAGAAAATTAGTAAAATGTATATGAAAATAATATATAATTTGCCCTAACTGGTTTGGCTCAGTGGATAGAGCCTCGGTCTGTGGACTGAAAGGTTCCAGGTTCAATTCCAGTCAAGGGCATGTACCTTGGTTGTGGGCACATCCCCAGTAGGGGGCAGCTGATCAATGTTTCTCTCTCATTGATGTTTCTAACTCTCTATACCTCTCCCTTCCTCTCTGTAAAAAAATCAATAAATATTTTTAAAAAAGAAAATAATATATAATTTGATCAATAAATAAACAATAACAACATGATATAACAACAAAAACATGATATAAATACAACAAAAACATGATATAAAAACAATATTGATTAAAACAATGACTGATAAATTGATGAAACTTATTCTAATATCTCTCTGTGCACCACATTAAGAGTAAAAACACTTTCAGAGTGCTTGACTAATTTCCCTTGTGATGAAGTATTTACAACTTTAACTTTAACATCACATGCTCTTTGAACTCAAGAGAAAGCAACATATAACTGACCATGTGCGAAAATGGGTTCAGGTAGGACTATTCCTACCCTGTCTAGAGTTTGTCCTTGTGATTTATTAACAGTCATCGCAAATGCTGGCATCACGGGAAACTGTCTTCGAATTAACTTAAACAGTGTCAGACGGGTACAAATCAATTCTTGGAATCAGAACAACCTCGCCTTCCACAGATCCTGTTAATACTTCAGCTCTGATTATGATAGGTCACAATTTTTTGATAATAAATCTAGTACCATTACAAAGAACCCATTTACTATTGAGATTTCTCAATAGGATGATGATTGCACCTACTTTCAATTTTAAGTTATGACACAGCATTCCCGAAGGAGTAATATTATTAAGAAATTCAATGGGAAGATTTTTGTTTTTGGCAACATCCATTGAATCGATGGAATCATCACTCAAATAGGTGTGAATATCTCCATTGAGTATATCCAAAATTTCTTAATTTAATTTATGAGTATGCTCATTTTTTGGATAAAGAAATGCACATTTATATATTTTTTAATTTAATATATATTTTTTATTGATTTTTTTTACAGAGAGGAAGGGAGAGGGATAGAGAGTTAGAAACATCGATGAGAGAAACATCGATTAGCTGCCTCCTGCACACCCCCTACTGGGGATGTGCCCGCAATCCTGGCATGTGCCCTTTGATCGGAATCAAACCCGGGACCCTTCAGTCAGCAGGCCAACGCTCTATCCATTGAGCCAAACTGGTCAGGGCTATATTTTTAATATTACCTAGAGATACACTTTTTCCAAAGGTAGCTTCAATAATAGATCCATTACAAATCATTTCACGGGGGATTTCAATAATATCCATTCAGCCAAAACCGGTTTGGCTCAGTGGATAGAGTGTTGGACTGTGGACTGAAAGGTCCCAGGTTCGATTCCGGTCGAGGGCATGTACCTGGGTTGCGGGCACATCCCCAGTAGGAGATGTGCAGGAGGCAGCTGATCGATGTTTCTCTCTCATCGATGTTTCTATCTCTCTATCTCTCTCCCTTCCTCTCTGTAAAAAATCAATAAAATATATTAAAAAAAAACAATAAAAAAAAATCCATTCTGAGAGCTTTATATGCATCACGCATGCGCGAGTCAGCATTTATTTTTAAATTGCCAGTGTGCGTCGTATGTACTGGCCGGCCAGTCAGTCAGACGGTCAGCCAGGCAGTCGGTCAGTCATTAGCCTTTTATATATATAGATTATGTATAACAGGATATTGTAACAATTAAGTTATGAAATTTTTATTAAAACGTTTCTTACATACTGTTATATTGACTGGGCCGCAAAAATATTTGTTGTGGGCCACATGCAGCCCGCGGGCTGCAAGTTTGACATGCTTGCTGTACACCATTATTTCTGTAGTGACTCGGTGAACAGCAATAAGTCCTCTGTGGTTCCCACCTCCTGGTATTCATACCACTCCGCAGTCTCTTCTCACTCTGAGTAGGGCTGACCTGTCCCAATAGGATAAGGTAGAAATGACAGTGTGACTTTTGAGGCTAAGCGGTAAAGACGTTGTGGTTTCCATCTTGCTCCCGCCTACAGCACTCATCCTGGGGGAAACCAGCCATAGATAATAGGGACTCCAGGAGGCTGTGGGGAGAGGTCAGACCTAAGTCCCAGTCCTCTGTACTAGTTTCCTATTGCTGCTGTAACCAGTTACTACACACTTAGTGGCTTAAAATAACATGAACTTATTATTTTACAGCTTTACAGTTCAGGAGTCTGACAGGGGTCTCACTGGGCTAAAACCAAGATGTCAGCAGTTCCTTTCTGGAGCATTTAGGGGAGAATCCATTTCTTTGCCCGTTCCTGCCTCTAGCAGCCTCCCCTATTCCTTAGCTCATGACCCCATTCCTCCACCTTCAAAGCCAGCACATTGCATCCCACTGTGCCTTTCTTCAGTCGTCACACCTCCCTCTGCCTCTCTTGTTCTGCATCCCTTCTTCACTGTAAGGAACCCTTGTGATTACATTGGACCCACAGGATAATCCCTTTGTTTTAAAATCAGCATATTAGCCCTGGCCGGTTTGGCTCAGTGGATAGAGCGTCGGCCTGCGGACTGAAGGGCCCCAGGTTCGATTCCGATCGAGGGCATGTACCTTGGTTTCGGGCACATCCCCGGTAGCGGGTGTGCAGGAGGCAGTTGATGGATGTTTCTCATCGATGTTTCTGGCTCTCTGTCCCTCTCCCTTCCTCTCTGTAAAAAATCAATAAAATATGTTAAAAAAATAAAAAAATCAGCATATTAGTGACCTTAATTCCATCTTCCACCTTAGTTCCCATTTGCTATGTAACCTACACACTCACAGGTCCCAGGGATTAGGATTAGGACATGGATGTTTGTGTGGCTGTTGCTCTGCCAACCATGCTGTCTGGAAGGAGAGGAGCTGGCCTGAGAAGGAGCAGCCAGGAAAAGGAGGTGGGCCGGCAGGAGAGGGACATGTCACAAAAGCCAGAGGAAGAGAGAGTTCCCAGGAAGGGGTGCACTGCAGTGACTAACACTGTTGGGAGGTCAAGCCTGATAAGAATTAAAAAATATCCGTTGGAGTTGGTGTCCTGATGACACCAGCCATTCGTTGGGGTAGTTTTGGGGGGCAGGAGCTAGTTTATGGTGTCCTGGGCAGCAAGGTAGGAGTGAGTAAGTGTGAGACTAAGAGTGTAAAATCTTCCCAAATACTTGATTGTAAAAGAAAATTTGCTGCTGTTTCTAAAATAGGAAAGAGAAGCACATTTCGATGCAGATGAGAAGGAAGGAGAGGTATAGCAGCGATGGGTATAGATGCGGTATCTGTGAAGGGGAGAGTGCCGCTAGCCCACCGAAAGCCTCGAAAGGAGGGACTGTTGGATTGACCCAGGCTCAGAGTTAGCCAGGCGGGCGCCAGGATAGCCCAGAGGTTAGGTTACCATCAAGGGTGTGCTGAGATGGTAACTGGGAATTTAAGGAGAGAAAGAGAGACCGGCCGGCAGGGGGCGCTGGTGAGGCAGGGAGGGATTGCGGAGCAAACTAAGGCTATTGTTGTATTAATGGTATCTGAAATAATTTTAGGGAAAATGCTTGGTTCTTGATTGGATCGCACCACTCGCTGGATTTCCTGATCCGCTGGTCTCTAGGTCCTGGATGTCCCAATGCTTAGAACAGGGCTTGTCACAGAGTAACCGCTATATACCGTTAGCTGTAATTGATATACGTAAGTACCTGTTAAAACGCCGCAGACTCCATTTCCCTTGAGGCATTGCGGCCGCTGGGACTACAACTCCTAGAATGCCTGGCGGGCCGTCTAGTCCGTGAGGGCCTTTAATCGGGTTTTCCAGTCCCGGCATTCCTTGCCGTTTCCCTACCTCGCCAGCAAGCCTATCCGGTCCTAGGAAAACCCAGTTGGGTCCGGGAGTGCGAGAGCCAGCCCGCGCTCGCGTCGACAGGCGGGGAGGGTGTGGCCACCTCTTGCCCCGCCCCTGCTCCGTGGCTGATTCTTTCGACCGGCGCATCGGGCGGGACGCCGAGACATGGGCACTACGTGGGGCAGCCCCGGGTGGGTGCGGCTGGCGCTCTGCCTCGCGGGCTTAGTGCTCTCGCTCTACGCGCTGCACGTGAAGGCGGCGCGCGCCCGGGACCGGGACTACCGCGCCCTCTGCGACGTGGGCACCGCCATCAGCTGTTCGCGCGTCTTCTCCTCCAGGTGCGCGTGGGAGTGGAAGGCTTGGGGCACCGGGCTGTTCGTGGGAGCGGTGCGTGGGGACCAGGTGTGCATGGCGGCCAGGTTGCCAGGTGGTTCTGGAGCAGATGCATGGGGACCGGCTGCTCCAGGGGACACTGCCCAGCGAATCGGGTGTGTCCGAAAGGAATGAGGGGCCGGATTCGGGGGGAGGAGGGGGTGTGTGTGTGCAGATATTGCTGGGGACTATGGTTATTCTTGGGAGTAGCTCGTGGATCTGGATTCCAAGGAATAACGGTGACCAGGCAGGAGGGGGAGGTAATGTGTAGGGACCCATGCTGGTCATGAGGATGGCCGTGCCTGGGGATAAGGTGGCCAGGTCTGGCTATGCTTGAGGGCCTGGGGTCAGTGGGATGACCGAATACAGAGGAGGCAGTGGGCGGCCAGGGAGGTGGAGAGTTAGGGGTCCAGGCCAGAGAGATTCTACCCCGGATTCCCAGTCTCTGGTAACTGTAAAGCAAGGTCAACTGTTATTTCCCACCATGCCATCTTAGAATTATTGAGGTCTAGGATGAAAAGAGGGGCCTAAGGGGGAACCTTGGCCAGGCCTGGCCTGGGAATGGGGGAAGATAGGAGCAAACACATGGAGTCCTGACGTGGCAAAGGGAAGCTTCACCAGGAGGTCATCGACCCTTGGCCTCAAGCTGAGTAGGGAAATGGCGACATAGGGAAGGAGGACAGCCGGCTGGCTTCTATTTAAAAAGAAATATATACAATTTAAATAAATAAACAAATATATATATGTATATTATTATATATGTTATATAATATATATATATAATATATATATATTTAAATTCATTTCGGAGAGGAAGGGATGGAGACAGATATAGAAACATCAGTGATGAGAGAGAATCATGGGTCATCTGCCTCTTGGGGGTGAGCTCACAATCCGGGAAGTGCCCCGACCAGGAATCATAGGTCTAAGCTCAACCATTGAGCCACACCAGCCGGGTCAAGTGGCTTCTGGGAAATCGCCCCTCCAGGACAGGGCCCAGGGTTGACAACACTCCTCACCTGGGCCTTCCCCTCCACCAGGTGGGGCCAGGGCTTCGGGCTGGTGGAAGCAGTGCTGGGTCCAGACAGTGTCTTCAATCAGTCCAACAGCATATTCGGATGCATCTTCTACACACTGCAGCTGTTGTTAGGTAACTGGCCCGCCCCCCATGGCAGCCCTTCCTTTCCAGCCCCATTGCTTGCAACCTCGGGGCTCTTAGAGCTGACGGGGGTGGGAACTAATAGGAGCCTTTCAGTTGGTCTTGGAAGTGTCAGAGCCAGAAGGACCCTTAACCACTTCCGAGGGCACCAGTTTTGTTGGAAAGACTCGGGAGTTCTTTTCTGGGGGAATCTAAGGGTTGTTTGTCTTTCGTCTCATGTGGATGACGTTTCAGTAGGAAAATTCACTATTTGGGTCCCAGGGATCATTGCACGGAGAGGAAAACCAAGGCCTTGATGGGGCCTGTCAGACCCTCTGATGTTAGAGATTTCCCCAGCAGCCCCTGCTGCCTGGGTGGCACCAAAGTCGTGGCAGTTTCTAGAGGTGGCTTGTCCCTGAAGCCCATGTTTGACCCTTTTCTTCCTCGCAGGTTGCCTCCGGGGCCGCTGGGTGTCTGCCCTGCTGCTGCTGAGCTCCCTGGTGTCTCTCGCCGGCTCCGTCTACCTGGCCTGGATCCTGTTCTTTGTGCTCCATGATTTCTGCTTTGTTTGCATCACCACCTATGCCATCAACGTGGGCCTGATGGTGCTCAGCGTCCGGGAGGTCCAGAGACCGCAGGGCAAGGTCAAGGGGCACTGAGCCCTCACTGACCTCTTTGCTCTGCTTTGGTGTGTCAGCTTTGCCAAAGGGGAGCACGCCTGGGTCCTAGAGGAGTGTACAGCCCACCTCCACCATACTCCCCATGCAGGACAATGGACCAAATGTGCCACACTCTTTCCTCCACCTGGTGCCTCTGGCTCTGTCCCCAAGGATTGATTTCCAAAGCTCCTGCCTTTGCCCCAGGAGGGAAGGTTCTGAGCAATAAAATTTCTTAAATTGGTTAAGTCTGAGCCACCTGTCTGCCACGGGCCCTAACTCTTGCCTCCTCTGGGACTGGAAGGATGGGAGTTGGAGGGAGAGTGGGGGTTCTGCTTGGGAAGGGTGGTTAGTTCCTTCTCCACAGCCTTCATGTGGAGTCAGCAAGACCGGGGCGCCCCCAGCCGCAGGAAACAGGCTGGCAGCCCGCTGCTGCCCACGGGTGCCCGGCCTCCTCTCCTGTGAGGGCCACGCACGCACTTGTAAGAACAAGCTGCCCTCTGGTTCTGTGCATGTCTGCTGGGAAGTTCTTATAGTGTAACCTTAACCCTTCTGGCTGCCTTATCGACCACCCCAAGACAGTCTTGGCAGCTCTGAAGGGCCAGGGACAGGTTGTGTTTTTGATTTGTTTTTCCTAATATGTACTGAGCACTTACCTGCATGCCAAGCACTGTTTAAGACCATGACATGTGTCAACTCATTTAATCCTTCTGGCAATTTCTATGAGGTAGGTACTATTATTATCCCTGTCTTGATGAGGAAACTGAGGCACAGAGAAGCTAGGTAATTTGCCTAAGATCACACAGCTAGTGTCTGGAAGGGGGTTAGGAAGCCCTCGGGGTTTTAACCCACCAGGGGCATCTGGCTGCAGCGTCTGTGTTGGGGTCAGGGTTCCTGAACAGTCTGGGCTGGCCTGAGCTAGACGTCAAGAACAGGAAAAGAACGCACCCTGAATGTTCTCCCTCCTGAGCGAGTCTTCCGACACCTGCGAGAAAGGTGGGCACGACTGTACCCCTGCCTGCCTGCCTGCCGGGAAGGGGGCAGGCCCAGAGAGGCGTTGAGATTTGCCAGTCTCTCGGCTAGCTGGTAGCAGAGCCCTGGCCCCTTGACTGTCAGCCCTGAACTCACTATCTGAAGCAAGACGGGAGAAGGTGTGTGAAGTCCACTTGGACCTGGGCCTGGGTGAGAGGTGCGGACACTGAAAAGTGAGAACAAGGAGGGCTTACCGTGGTGTCCTTTAGTTACAGGAGAGAGCTTCCATGCTGGGAGAGGTTGAATCTATGCCAGGCTCTGGTCTAAGTGTTTTTAAATTGGCATTTTCTGAGTTTTTCAGACAAGGCACAGGCCGGCTAAATGTCCAAGGTCACTCCAGTAGTACGCGGGGGAACTGGCCTTTGAACTCGGTCTGTGAGCTCTTGGTCATGGCCCAGAGAGGGGTGGTGAATAGCCCAGGGTCACACAGCCCCAGAACCAGGAGCTACTGGCTTCCTTCCAGCCCAGGAAAAGCAATGACACCTGACTCCTGGCCAACTCCTGGGGGTGGAGCAGAGGTGGAGCTAGTGAGACCCGGTGGCCTGAGAACCACAGCTCAGGTGGCAGAGTGGCCCGGAGCAGCATGAGGCAGAGCTGGGGACCAGGGCTGCTGCTCCTGGGAGCCGTGGTCCTCATAGAGGGTGAGCCACCTGTGTTTGAGTGGGTGGGGGAGTGGTATGGTGGGGGTTCAGGGGCCACCCTCTGCCCAGCAGCCCCTGCAGCTTGGTGCGTGTGAGGAAGACTGCCTGTGGGGTGTCAGTCCGCCGGTGGTGATACAGCCATGTCTGGCTGTATCGGGGGACATCTGTGTGTCTGTCTGTGTCAAAAAGGGTGTGATATTCTTGGGCTGGAGGAGTCTGTCTGCAGGGCTGTCAGCGCCTGTGTGTGTTCCCCGTGCCCCTGTCTGCTCCTCTACCTCCAGCAAGACCTTAGGCAAGTTCTGAGGCCTTTAGCCTCAGCCTCCCAGGCTTTGCCTCTGTCCCCTCTCTCCTGGCTCAGATGTGCAGTGGGTGTGTCTGCGTGTGCCTATTACGGGGAATAGGCAGGGCAGGAGACTCTTTGGTTGAGTCTGACAGTTTCTGGAAAGGTGGGGGAGTCTGAGTCGTCAAAATGGGTGGACATGACGCAGGCCTCTAATCCTTCCTCCTCGGCCTCCATGGCTGAGGGCACAATTAAGCTAATGCTCTCCACACTCACAGACTGCCTCCTGACTCAGTGGCGGGGGCAGGAGTTGGGGTTCTGAAGCGTGGAGGAGGGCTGGCCTGGTCCCAAGCTGAACCCCAGGCCCTGCTCCTCGGGCCTGGGTGCTGAGCACAGCTGAGGGAGGAGAGTTAATTACCGAGCAGATGCTCTGAGTAGGTTCCAATAAAAGCTGTTCCTGGACCACACATAAATATTTTCATTCTGGGAGGGGCTGGTGAGGTAGCCACAGAGTCATAGGCAAGGGCCCAGGGCCTATCCCCCAACCTGTCCCCTCCACCAAAGCTGGGCCAGCCAGGTAAGGCTCCCCCAAGTCTCACCCGTGTCTCTCTCTTCCCAGGTCTTCAGGCAGCTCAGCGTGGTAAGCTCTGGGGACACGGGGCTTGGGCCTTCCCGGGGTCTGGATGGACCCTGCGTGAGGACAGGATGGGGGCCTGCTCTCCTGACCCACCTCTCTCCACAGCCTGCGGGCAGCGCGGCCCTGGCCCCCCTGACCCTCAGGAGGGCAGCACAGGGCCTGGCGAGTGGCCGTGGCAGGCCAGTGTGCGGAGGCGGGGGGTGCACATCTGCAGTGGCTCCCTGGTGGCGGACACCTGGGTCCTCACGGCTGCCCACTGCTTTGAAAAGTGAGTTGTGGCTGGGCTCCGACAGGGCTGCCGACCTTGGCGGGGGGGGGGGGGGGGGGTGGGTGATGTGTCCCCAAACTCCACAGTGCTGATCCCTGCCCTTAGAATAACAAAGGACTGTTTACTGAGACTCTGCGATGTGCCAGGTTCTTACTATCAAGTTGCTCTTAACAGCCTTCATGGCAGAAGCCTTACAAAGGAGAAACATGTTGGGAGAAGGAAAGGCCTTGCTTAAAGCCACAGATGGTATTTGTCCGTTCACCTACCTTCGGTCTTCCCTGGTGCACTGTCCCCCTCTGCACTCCATGCCTGGGCCTCACCCCTCTCTTTCCAGAGCGGCAATGACAGACCTGAGCTCCTGGTCAGTTGTTCTGGGCTCTCTGCAGCGTGAGGGGCTGAGCCCCGGGGCTGAGGAGATTGGGGTGACTTCTCTGCAGCTGCCCAGGGCGTACAACCACTACAGCCAGGGCTCAGACCTGGCCCTGCTACGGCTCGCCCACCCCACAGCCCACACACCCCTCTGCTTGCCCAGACCTGCCCATCGCTTCCCCTTTGGGACCTCTTGCTGGGCCACTGGCTGGGACCAGGACATTAGTGATGGTAAGTGCTACCCCAGCCTGAAGCCCAAAGAGGCAGTCCTCTTGCCCAAAGTCACAGCCTCAGCTGGCAACGGTCTCTGCTTCTAGTCCTCCTTGCTCCCCAGAGCCCAGACTCCAGCCCCAAGCCCGTCTTTTTCCAGCTCCCAGGATCCTACGGAATCTGCGCCTGCGTCTCATCAGCCGCCCCACGTGTAACTGTCTCTACAACAGGCTGCACCAGCGGCTGCTGGCCAGCCCGGCCCGGCCTGGGATGCTGTGTGGGGGTGCCCAGCCCGGGGTGCAGGGGCCCTGCCAGGTCTGAAGGGGAGGAGAGGGGAAGGAAGCAGAGGGGAGGGGGCCTGGCGCAGGGATGGGTGGAAGGGCTGCAGAGGATGTCTGCCCAGGGCTGGGCTCAGGTGTCTGTCCTTGACTCCATTGCCTGCTCCAGGGAGATTCTGGGGGCCCCGTGCTGTGCCATGAGCCTGATGGACACTGGGTTCAGGCTGGGATCATCAGCTTCACGTCCAGCTGTGCCCAGGAAGACACTCCCGTGCTGCTGACTGACACGGCTGCCCACAGCTCCTGGCTGCAGGCCCGCGCTGGGGGCGCAGCCTTTCTGGCCCAGAACCCAGAGGCCGTGCAGCTCAGTGATGAGGACAGCTGTGTAGGTACGCGCAGAGGCTGTTAAGAGTGTGATATGTGGGGACAACCAGGCTTGTGAGGACTCCTGGGCAGCAGGTGGAAGCCACAGTGAAATAAATTTCAGTTTGCAATAGAGAATTGATACAGGGCATCCACAAACTGCCATATGCTAACTAGGGGGATTTTAAGGCCCACCCCTGAGTCCCTAGGATGGGAACAGCCCCATTTAGGGCTGAGATGTTCCAGAACTTTCTGGGTTTGGAGTTAGGTAAGAGGGACCTGTGATCTAGCTGAAGGTTTTGGGGCCTTGCTGCACGTTTCCAAGCAAGGACCCAGTGAGACTCGACAGGGCAGGGCTGCCACTCAGAATTCTAGCGTAAGTGATTAACACACAAATTGCATGCAAAATAATTCCTGGGACGGAAGCTATGTCTTGATGGTAAGAGAAGCCTGAGTGAGCCAGGAATGCTGGAGCCAGTCCAAGCCCGGAGGGGTGCAGACAGGTGGGGCGGAGGGATGATGAGCAGGCCACTCCCTTGAGGCTGGACCATCAGTTCAAAGCTTAGGCCCTGGCTTTTGAATATCAAATCTGCTACTTACCTGTAGTTATTGAGCTAGAAAGTCACTTAACCTTTCGGGAACTTTGGTTACAGGGGTAACAAAATTCAACTTAAAAGGTCGTTGTGAGGATTAGATAGTATGTGGGAAGCACTTAGCAAGAAGGCAGTTGGTAATCCATCCGTTTCAGCCTGCGGATCCTTGAGGGGAGAAGGTCCCCAGGCAGAAGCCCCCTCCCCATGGCCCTGGGATGCCAGGCTGAAGCACCAGGGGAAGCTGGCCTGTGGCGGAGCCCTGGTGTCAGAGGAGGTGGTGCTGACTGCAGCCCACTGCTTCATTGGGTGAGCCCTGTCTCCCTCACCTTTGTACACCCCCCTACCCCACCCTCCCGCCCCCCGCCGCCCAATGCTGTCAGTGCTGTCTCTGCACAGGCGGCAGAGCCCAGAGGAATGGAGCGTAAGGCTGGCGGCCGGACCAGAGGAGCACAGCCTCAAGCAACTCATCCTGCATGGGGCTTACACCCACCCCGAGGGGGGCTACGATGTGGCCCTGCTGTTGCTGGCCCAGCCGGTGACATTAGGCCCCAGCCTGCGGCCCCTCTGCCTGCCCTATGCTGACCACCGCCTGCCCGATGGGGAACGTGGCTGGGTCTTGGGGCTGGCCCGCCAAGGAGCAGGTATGTAGGACCGGGCCAGCGGCAGCTCTCCATCCAGCCTCGAGGCCACTGGGGCAGTCGGGTCTTTCCCTCCCCCCACCACAGGCACCAGCTCCCCTCAGACAGTGCCTGTCACCCTCCTGGGGCCTAGGGCCTGCGGCCGGCTGCATACTGCCCTCGGGAGCGATGGCACCCCTATTCTGCCAGAGATGGTGTGCACCAGTGTTGTGGGTGAGCCGCCCCGCTGTGAGGTAAGCTCCAGTCCCCCAAACCTTACCCCACAGTCCCCTGGCATCCTCAGCCTGCAGCTCATGTACAGGCCCGCCGGGGTTGGCCTCCCGTCCTGCCCCTCATCTCAAGTTCAGCCTTTCTGCCCCTAGCCCCTTCTGCCCCTCACAACTGCTTAGGGGTAAGAGGAAGTCACCCAGTGTCACTGACCCTGGCAGGGCCTGTCTGGGGCACCACTGGTGCTTGAGGTGAGGGGCACATGGTTCCTGGCTGGGCTACACAGCTTTGGCGATGCCTGCCAGGGCCCCGCGCGGCCTGCAGTCTTCACAGCGCTCCCCACCTACGAGAACTGGGTCAGCAGTTTGGACTGGCAGGTCTACTTCTCCAAGGAGCCCGAGCCCGAGCCCGAGCCCGGAAGCTGCCTGGCCAATATGAGTATGTGGCCCTGGGGCCTTCTGCTGACTCTTCCCTCTCCAGACCCCTCTCTCTGTAAGATCTGATCTGAGTCACCTCTAGATACCCTGAGTGGGGTGGAGCGGTAGACAGACCCATCTGGATTCAAATTCTGTCATCGTGTGACTTGGAACAGGCCTCTCAACCTCTGAACCTGTTTTCTCATCCCCCGTGGGGGCTGTGTGGCACCTCCTTCCTCCTCCTTCCAGGAGAGTGTGAGGACGAGGCCACCACCCACCTCTTCCTCTCCCACAGGCCAACCAGCTGACTGCTGACAGGTAGCTCTGGGATGCTGCAAACACATCACTGCTTCTGCCCCTCTCCATTCCCCCCACCCACACAATTCCAGCAACTGGGCAGGCCCCAGAGCCCAGTGGATTGGCAGCTGCCCCGCCTCCCCCCTGCAGGACAGGGACTTGCCACCTGTAGATGCTCCCGCTCTCAGCTCTGCTGTCGACGCAGGCGTCCGCTTTCCCCTCTTCATCGCTCACATATAACCACACCAGCCACATTCTTGGAAAATTTTCTTTTTTGGCGGGGGGGAAGGGGAATGGTGGTGCAATTTTCCTTTTTTTAAACTTAAATAAATTGTTACAAAATAGACTTTAGAAAATAAGTTACAAATTGTAGCAAAAGCCCCCCTTCCCCCCTCCACAGGCAACATTCCTATCCCTGGCTCTCTCTGAATCTGCCTCCCTGGTACTGGAATCTGGTGGGTGAGGGTGGCCCCGCATCCCGGAGACCCTGGCACCAGGTTTCTTGTAGGACGAGCATAATGAATTGCATGGTGACCAAGGCTGGGGAAAGAGGCCCTTCACGGACAGGGACATGGGAAAGAAGCCAGGGGAGAGGAGAGATGGGGATGCCCAAACTACTCCTGAGTAGAACATGGAGGTCAAACCTTTCCCTGCAACCTGCACTCTTGCCCTGTATTGATCTTTGGAGAATTGAAGTTCAGAGGGAGAAGCTGAGATCTGCAGGCCACTGGGGTGAAGGGTCCAGAAGTGGGGTCGTGGGGGTAGGTGGAGGGGGCAATGACAGGCCTGCTGCTGGTGCCTTTGAGGCTCCTGGGGAGAGAGAAGGTACTGACTGAGGGGGCACACTCCATACAGCTTGTACTCCCCTCCCCAGCCCTGCCCATGGCCCGAGGAACCTGTAGGAGAGCCCTGTC
Source organism: Myotis myotis (assembly GCF_014108235.1). Lineage (NCBI taxonomy): Eukaryota > Metazoa > Chordata > Mammalia > Chiroptera > Vespertilionidae > Myotis > Myotis myotis. Next base: position 104,437,839 of record NW_023416357.1, on the reverse strand, counting down.
GCCCTAAGACTTCCACTGGGTTTCCCAGGCTTGGCTAACTGGCTCCTCACTCGTTCCCTTAAGGTTACAAGAAATCTCTCACCTTGAACGCCATCTCATCAGCTCTCTTAGGGGACTCTCAGCCACCACCCCCTCCTTCCCTGACAATTTCTGGTCAAGGGCCCGCCATCTCAGGGCACCCATCCTTGGTGGCCACAAAGTGGAGTGGGTTCTGGGAGATCTCTAGAGGCGAAGCGAGCAAGCCAGCGCTTGCTGGGGGAATAGGCTGTCCCACTCTTCCAGCTCATCTCCCAGCTTGGCTGGGTGGAGGTGACTCCGTGGAGATTCCCCGATAGAGAAGGGTGATAGGGCTAATGATTGTTGTTACTACAGCTGGGCCTGGCTTCAAAGGAACTATCATCTGTGACTCAGCCCTCCAGTTAAAGGTGTGCTGGCGGTAGGGGGTGTGCAGGTAGAAAGGGTGGTTTGGTTGGATCCTAAAAAGCATACACAGCAGATAGAGAAAAGGGCTGAATAAAGAGAAGAGACGTGGGGCAATACTGGTAGGAAAGGACCAAAGGTCTAGCTTCCAAGAAAAGCGGAGGGGAGCAGAGACCAGATGCAGGCAAACAGGGACAGGGAGCTGGGGGCCTTCAGCGGCCTAGTTCTCTGGCCAAGTCAGCACTGAAGCCACAAAGTCCAGTCTGGGGGTGCCTCCCTCAGCCCATTCCTCATTCCCTGACTCCCTGCCTACTCTAGGGAAGAGCAGAACCTAGATCATCTTTTCCCCTGGGAGTCATTACTGGCTGGATCAGGGTTTCCAGATGTAGCAGCCAGATGGTACCCAGCTGCCTTCCCTCCCAAAACGAAGACTCCTCTTTGGCTCAGGCACGGCAGAGGAGCCCAGGCAGTGGCCTCTGCCCCTGCCCACTCCTTATCCCGCCCCACCATGCTATCTATTTACCTGACCCAGGGGTTCAGGCCTAGGCCGCTCAAAGGGCAGCATCTTCAAACTAGTTTTCTCATTCCATACCCAAGCTTCTGGTCACCTCTGGGACCCATAGGACCCTTTCCTCTCACTCCTTGCTTCCCCACTACCTTGGGGCCAGATTTTGCCCTCCACTGTATGCCCACCTCCTCTGGGATCCTTCAATCCTCTGCCCATTCATATCCCCGTACCAGAGTTGGCCACTGTCTGTTCCTCCTGGTGCTGCTGCTGGTGCTGCAGAAAGCTGATGTGGCGGCGGAAATGGCGGGGACAATGGGGGCAGGTGAAGGGCCCCTCCTGGGGTGCATGGACCCGCCCGTGGCCCTCCAGCCGGGCAGCTGTCCGGAAGGCCTTGCCACAGATGCTGCAGCGATGGCGTTTGGGGTCCGTGTGGGTCCTGCCATGGTTCTTAAGAGAAAGCAGGTTGGGTAGAAGTTTGGGACAGAGGGAGCAAGGATAGAGTCCAGTGGTGTGGGCCTTCTGGTGGTTCAACAAGCTACCAGCGTGGCGGTATGAACGCCCACACTGGGCACAGCGGAAGGGCCGGTCCTCATCTTCAGCCACTGTGGACTTCACTCCCTGCCCTTCTTTAGCTCTCTCAGTATTCTCTCCTGGGGCCCGGGGGGGATCTGTTGGGGCCTTCTGGGCTTTCCCTTGCCCAGCAACATCTACCTCGTCCTCCACAGTCCCAGCTTTGGGGCCTCTGGCTTCCTCTATTTGGGGTGGTACCTGACTGAGGCCCTTGGCATGAGTTTGCAGGTGGCTGGCTAGTTCATGTTGGAACGGAAAGGTTTTGCCACAGTCACGGCAGGCAAAGGTCTGGGAAGATCCGTGGTTGTGGCAGTGACTCTCAGTGGCCACAGGATTCAGGAACTCCTTGGAGCAGAGCAGGCAATAGTGGCAGTCTGCCTTATGGGTGTGGTGGTTCAAGGGGCCTTCCGACTGGCAGGTCTTACCACAACGGCAGCAGGAAAAGGGGTGGCTCTCTGGTTGGAGCTGAGGGGTGCTGTCTCTATTGTCCCAGCTGTCCACATGACCAGGTCCATTGGGCTGGCTGTTGCCAAGGTGGCAAGAACTTATGGGGACACTGTCTGCTGACTCGTCTTCTGGCTTGGTCAGTACATGACCCCGAGGAACCCAATCTCCATCATGATTCACCGGTCCCCTATCTCCTTGCCATCCATCCGTTTGCCCCATGCCCCAGGATACTGGCTCTGTGGCTTCTGAACCTGCTGACCTGCTGGGGCTATGACTCTGCTCCCCTGGCCTCATGGCTCCACACTGCAGCTGGGGAACTGACTCAGTACCACCAGATCTGTCCTCTAGTCCCTTGTCATCAGCGAGGTTCCCCTTGCTGCCCTCTGTGCCACCAGGACCTCCCTGACCACTTTTGGTCTCCTCCTCATGCTCTCGCAAGTGCCGCTCCAGAGAACCCCGGCCCGGGAAGCCCTGGCCACAGAGGGCGCAGCGGACAGCTGCCCGCCGGGCCCGCCCTGCTCGCCGCCGCCGGCTCTCTGCGTGTAGCTTCTGGTGGTCCTTCAAGGCCACGAGGTTGGAGTAGGTCTTGGGACAGGTGGGGCAGCTGTACGGGCCCGTCTCAGGGCTGCACTGGTGGTTCAGGAGGCTGCCGGCATGGCGGTAGTTCCGCCCACACTGCCCACACCGGAAGGGCCAATCTTCCCGAGCCAGTTTTCGGGTGCCCCCACCGCCACCTCGCTCGAGGTGGATCCGCTGGTGGTTAGCCAGCTGTTTCCGCAGGCGGAACGCCTTCCCACAGTCCCCGCAGCGGAAACGCCGGGGATCTGCATGGATGCGCCGGTGGTTCTTGAGGGACATGAGGTTCGAGAAGCCTTTGGAGCAGGCCTGGCAGCCAAAGTGGCCGGTCTGGTGGCTCTGCCGGTGGTTAATGAGGCTGCCGGCGTGCTTGTATGACCGGCCACATACCTCGCAGCTGAAGGGCCGCTCAGAACTGGCCTCGGTCTGGCAGCCCTTCTCCGCAGTCTCCAACCTCAGCCCCATCTCCTCCCCCTGCAGAGTGGGCTCCTTCCATGGCTCTTCTTTCACCCTTGCCACCTCCTCTGGGGGCTCTATTTTAATTTCCTCCTGGAGCTTCTCCACTTCCGCCTGCCCCAGCCCCTCCTCTGCCACGTTCTGGGGCTCACTGCCGCCTCCGGCCTGTGGGGCGGGCCCCACCTGGGGCTCAGAGCCTTTGCAGCGTGGGTGGTTTCGCAGGTGATTGCGGTAGGCAGCCAGGTTGGGGTAGCAGCGGGAGCAGACAGGGCAGATGTAGTCTCCAGTCTGGTGGATCTTGCGATGGTTCACTAGGCTGCCCCCATGGCGATAGGTTTTGCCGCACTGATTGCAGCGGAAGGGGCGGGGCTGATCCTCCAGGGAACTTTCCCCGCCCTGCACGCAGAGGCTGTCTGCAACCCGAGCACCTACTCCCTCTCCAGACTGTGTGTCTCCACCTTCTGCAGGGAGAGAAGTCACTGTGCCCTCAAAGACGCCATCTGCAACCGTTTCCGTGTTATCACCCGACTCTCCCAAGTGGTTCGGAGCCTTCTCTGTCGTGTCCCCAGAACTCCGATTTTGGTGGTGACGCTCCAGGCTCCCTAGGTCATCATAGGTTTGACCACAGCACCCACAGATGTGCCCATAACCGGCTCCATCCAATGCTTCCACCTCACGCTGCAGCTGATTCAACAGCTCTGTTTCTGAGAGCTGTAGTGGGGTACTATGGGTGGAGGCTGCCACTGCTGCTGCTTCATCTTCCCCCTCCTCCTCCGAGCCCTCAGTCAGTCCAGAGGAGTCATGAGCCTGGCGCCGGTGAAGCCTGTAGCCAGCCCGCCCAGGGAAGATCATGCCACAGAGGCAGCAGAGGAAAGGCTGTGCTGGGGCTGCCTCCCCAGGCCTGTGGTTCTGGAAGTGGCTGCGCAGGGCAGGCAGAGAGTCAAACTCCTTCGGGCAGAGGGAGCACTGATAGATGTCTGGTGGGTGGCAGGGCCTGTGGCTCAGCAGGCCAGTGGCATGGGGGAACGAATGCCCACAGTCAGAACATGTGTGGGAGACCTCAGCCTGCCAGCTAGTGACAGCTTCAATCGAGTGGGAAGAGCTGGGCTGGCCAGTGGCTGGTTTCTGCTCTTCATCCACCCCAGGGAGGCCATCACAGAAGCGTGTCCCATTGCTTTCCTCATCACCTGGCATTTCCAAGTTGTCAAGAAAGCAGGCCTCCTTCCTGTCTAGTCCTTCCTCAGGACCTCTGCTCCCTTTATCACCCTGGAAACAGGCCTCATCCCTTTCAGGCTCACATTTGTCTCTTTCAGCATGAGCCTGCAAAGAGCCCCCATCACTTTCCAAGTTGCTTTCGGCTCCACTAGGACTTTCCTCTGAGGGGCCCTGGGGACAGTCCAGGCCCTCCTTGTCTTCTACCAACTCCTGGGCCCAGTTCCCACCTGAAGGGAGTTGGGCTTCTCCCCCACCCCCAGCACTGCCAGTCCGCCTCCAGGGCCGCCTGCTCCGCCGCCGACTGTGGCGTCGTAAATGGTTCTTCATGGCAGCCATGGTGTGGAAGTGCTTGGTGCAGGCCCCGCAGCTGAAGTCCCCTGTCTGATGGGTCTGCCTGTGGTTGATAAGGCTGCCTGAGTGGCGATAGCTCTTTCCACAGTCCCGGCAGGCAAATGCCCGAGGAGGTGACACCCTGGCCTCTGTCCTGCTATTCCCCCCTTCTCCCTGGGTCCGGCTGTGATGCTCACGGCTCTCAGGATCTTCAAAGAGCATCCCATGCGTGTCGCGTATCTGTGGTGCTGTCGTATCTGCTACTGGGGGGACATCAGTGGCCTTCTCTTCTTGTTTGCACCCGGTCCCTTGATCTGTACATGGGGCTGCCTTTGCTCCCACTGAGTCAGACTCCACCTTGAGTTGGCTGGGGGGACCTTCAGCCCCTGGGCCTGTGCTGCGGCGAGCGGACTTGCAGTGGACCCGCACGTGGTTGCGCAGGGCCATAAGGTTGGGGTACTTGCGGGGACAGAGCGAGCACTGGTACTCTCCTGTCTGATGGCTGTGGCGGTGGTTCACTAAGCTCCCCCGGTGGCGGTAAGCCCGACCACATTCATTGCACTTATAGGGGCGGTGGTCCAGGGTGGCGGTGGGAACCTCTCTCTCTTTGTGGGTGGTCTCCGTCAGAGGCAAAGGAGGTGGCAGCTCGGATGGCTGCCCATCCTCTGTAGCTCCTTGCCGGGGTCTGTGATGAGCCCGCACATGGTTTTTGAGAGCAGCTGCATTGTACAGCTGCTTGGAACAGATGGAGCAAGGATAGACACCTGTCTGGTGACTCTTGCGATGGTTGATAAGGCTCCCAGCATGGCGGTAAGTACGGCCACAGTCCCCACAGCGGAAAGGTCGGTACTCCTCCAGCCCACTGTCCTCTAGCTCCCCAGAGACGCTGAGTTCCCCAGAGCCGTTCAGCATCGGTGTACTAGGGAGCTGATCCCAGCTGCTCTCGTCTGTGTGCCCATTGGTGGTGGGCATCCCTTTCTCTTCCCACAGCTGCTCCTGTCTTTCTCCCTCATGGGATTGCTGGTGTTCCAGCAGGTCTTGGGGCAGCCGAAAGGCACGGGGGCAGTGAGGACATTGGTAAGGCCGATATTGGGCATGGAGTCGGGAGTGGTTCTTCAGAGCCATGAGGTTAGAGAACTCCTTAAAGCAAATGGTACAAGGGTAGATGCCCACGGTGTGGCTCTGGCGGTGGTTGGTGAGGCTCCCCGCGTGCTTATAAGTCTTGCCACACTGACCACACTTGTACCGCCGTTCCTCCTCTGCAGGAGAGGACTGGGTGGGCTCCTGACCCTCCGTGAAATTCACCACTGACTCAGCCAAATACTGTTCCAAGTTGCTAAGGAGGCTGCTGGCTGGAGTGGAGAGCAGTGGGGCCCTGGCAGAGTTGGTGATGGATCCCCAGCCCTCCGCACCCTCCTCAGGATTTGGCTGGCTTTCCCAGTCTTGTCTTTGTCTGATGGGTGGATCTTCCCAGGTGTCCAGAGCTGCCCCGGGGTCAGGCCCAGATTCACAGCCAGGTGTCTCTTCGGCATGTTTTTTCTGATTCTCCCAGCTTTCCCCATGGCCAAACCTCTGGCCCCAAGAGTCAGTGGACACTGTCTCCCCCTGGAGGCGTGGAGTGGCTTCCTTGGGGCTTCCCTCAAGAGCATGAGTCCTCATGTGGCTCTTGAGGGCCATGGGATTGATGAAGTTCTTGCCACAGCTGGTACAGGGGAAAAGGCCAGTTTCATGGGTACAGTGGTGGTTGACCAAGCTTCCTGGGTGACGGTAGCCCTGCCCACACTGCTGACAGCGGTAGGGCGGAGGGATATTATCAGCCTCCTCACTGTCCTGGCCGGAGGATGGATGGAGCAGTTCACGGTGTTTTGACAGTTCCAGGACACTAGGAAAATGGTGCTGACAGTCACAGCAGCTGAGTGAGGTGGGCACATCCTCCATGGGGCAGTGTGGCAGAAACCTGGAGGGTCAGGAGGAGCAGGCAGGTGGCAGAGGCATCTTCTTCTGGTGGTGCCCAAAGCCTAGGAAGAAAGGGCAGTGGTGAGAAGGAAGGCCTGAATTAACTTTATCTCTTGGCTGTATAAGCAACAAGTTCACCAGAGGTCACAGAGAGGTTCCCCACGCAGCAATGCCCAGGGACCTGCTTCCTACTGGATCTAATCTGGAAGCACCATCAGGTAAGGCAACTCTGTACACAAACTCCCCAGATGTGGGAGCTTCCCTGGGCCTAACTCATCCCTAGAGGTAGAGATAGGGAAAGTCTAGAGCAGTGGTTCTCAACCTTCCTAATGCCGTGACCCTTTAATAGTTCCTCATGTTGTGGTGACCCGCAATTTCATTATTACAAATTGAACATAATTAAAGCATAGTGATTAATCACAAAAACAATATATAATTATATATGTGTTTTCCGATGGTCTTAGGCAACCCCTGTAAAAGGGTCGTTTGACCCCCAAAGCGGTCGCGACCCACAGGTTGAGAACCGCTGGTCTAGAGGGATGTAACTGCCTTCTGATCGCAGACCTATTAACCTGTTCTTCAGACCAAATCCAAAAGGTCTTACTGCCCCTAACCTTCTCTCTATGATTCTGAAACAAACAACGTTATCTCCTGTGACATCTTAAAAGGAAACCTGAACCTTTTCTAGGGCTCTGAACAAGAGATGTCCAGTCCTTACCCCTCAGCTAAGCAGAGTAGCCCAGAGGCACTGAAAGAGCAGTCTTTCTCCAGCTGACAGAGGAGGGCCTGAGAGATGAAGTCAGGGCCGCCCTCAGAGAAGGGGCTGGCTTGTGCCCCCACGTCCCCTATTCCTTTCACGGTCACAAAGTCTCCTTTCTAAAAGACTTTCTTGGCCGCTTCTTTCACCTACTTCCCCTGAACCCAAACTATCCCCCATCACGGAAATTCCATCCCATTTCTGGTCGTTCTTCACCCTCTCTACCTTTTTCCTTCTGACACCTCCTCGCTATAGCCTCGCTGCTGCCCTTCTGTTCTTCTTCTACCTCCTCTCATAATACTGATGACAGCAATGCATGCTAATTGAGCATTACCGCGGATCGAACACTGTGCTAAATAAAGAATATCCATTGTGTCACTTACTCCCCGCAACACACGGCAATGCCTGCTGTCCCAGGATACACACGAGCAAACCCACTGATGCAGGCAACCTCCTTCCCAAAGCTCTTGCCCTCTCCATGGCAGGACCCCGTGCCTTCTCCATCACCTGGGCTTTCCGACGGATCCTTTACTTCCGCTGGACCCCAGTACAACTATCGCCGACTAAACCCCCCCTCACTGAACCTGCTCCCCGAACTCTCACTTCTCAAAGCCCCTTCGCTCAAGAGTGAATGCCCTGTCTTGATCGTTTGAGCTCCTGATCAAACGAGTCCTCTCGCCTCACTCATCTTCTCGGCCGGTTTCCTCTTAAGGCCCCTACCTCACACGGGTGGCCCCTTCTCGTTCCCGCCGCGGGTGCGTCCGTTGGGGACCGCGAACGGGAGCGCGCCTGCGCACTGGGACCCTCACCCTAACTGCAGCCGTGCGCCCCAAGGGGTGGCTGTGGGGGGCTCTCGCGCTCCCACACACGCACACTCCGCCAGGGGGTCCCAGGGGGTGGGGAGGGGAGGGGGAGAGGGAAGGGAGAAGCGGGAGAAGGAAGGAGGTAGAGTAAAAAGGGCGCAGCTGACACGAGCCAGGAGTACCCCCGGCTCCGCGGACACTTCCTATTGTTACTAGGAAACAGGAAGTGTTCTAGCCGCAAAAGCTTCCCCGCGAAACCTCCTCCTGGAGAACACTTCCTGACCCGCCTCCAAGCACCCGGTCTACACAGACACACTTCCGGTGCCAAGCAAGAAGTCGCTACAAACGCTCCTCTGGCCCCGCCCACGCAGGTCAAAGAGCAGGTCGTTTCTTATAACCTTAGCCACACTTCCGGCAAGAGCAGCGAGCACGGGTCTGGTGCATCTTGGCTGAGCGAGGATGAGGGAAAAAGGGCTCTGCAGCCATAACCTCAGTACTTTGGTGACACTTTTCGTGGGGCTCCCTGAAAAACTCCTCAAGATAGATGGAGGGAGCTTTATGCACTCCTCGCTGTGAAGGGAAATGTGGTGGAATATGAGGATTTAGGCACTACAAGCTTGATCATGGCCTGTCCTCCCAGCTTATAGTTGTTGGTGATCTGGCCCCGAACTAGCAGGATCCCGGTGTACATAGTAAGCCTGTCCGGCGTCCCCTGCCCTTAGCACCCACAGTGACCCCCCTGCAATTTAGTCCTCTGCCACCTCGATGAGCTTCGCTTTCTTCCCAGTCGGTGAAGCTCCCTTCCACTTCCGCCCGCCGGTCCCGCCTCTCCGCCCTCCCCCCCCACCCCCCCGCTGGGTCCTAGCGCCGGCCCCTCCCTGGCAGAGTCTGGGGCTCCGTTGGTGAGACGAGCTGTAGCGGACGCCACGGAGCCAGCCCAAGTCCGTCAGGTAGGAAACGCCGGCGGGAAGCCGCGGGGACCCCCAGGCGTCCCCAGCGCGGACGAAACCCGAACGGACCTGCTTCCCTGTGGGTGCCGAGGGCGGATGGGGTTGGCCTGGCGGGAGCAGCGCAGGCGGGGCGGGAGGAGTGCGGCCCCGGGAGGGCGCGGGCGCGCTCCGGGCCCAGCGGGTCCTAGAACCCGCCGGCTGTCCTCGCGGACCGGCTGTCCTCACGGGCCGGCTGCTGCGGACGCCCGGGCTCCGCCGGCGCGGCTGCCCGCCTTGCGCGGTGCGGGCCCGGGGGTCCTAGAGCCCGCCACGTTGCGGGCTTTTGTCCCTGGCGCGCCGCCCGCCTAGCGAGAGCCGCGGCGCCGGCGGCCCCCTCCCTGGCCGAGGTCCTGGCCACCCCTCCCGCGGTCCTAGAGAACGCCATTTTGCAGGTCTTTGTCCGGCCCCGGCTCTCGGTCCCATTCATTTGTTCATTCTCTCATTCTTTGTCACCCCTTGCCACATTCTCCAAGGCCACGTTTCCCAGGGCTCATTCCGAGACGAGGCAGCTCGGGGCCCTGGCCTGCGCGGCTGTCTGGCGGGGGCGCAGACACAGACGGTTGCGGGGGGCGAGAAGCGCAGCGCTTCTGCAGCTCTCGGCTCCTCGGCGCGCCTGGTAGGCCCTGGCGCTCTCCAAACCCCCACCTGCCTCGGAGAAGACCCGGGCCTGGAGCGCCGTGGCGCCCCTGCTTCTACTGCCTGTTACTGGGGGAACCGGTACTGATGGGAAGGATGCAAAAGAGTTTTCCCAGGAGCGAAGGCAAACCGAGGCAGAGGGCAGTGCAGGTGGAGATGCATCCAGGTGGGGAAGTTTGAGAATGGTGGCTGGAGCTCAGGTTGCTGCAGGGAGGGGGAAACACGCTGAGCTGAGGCTGGAAACGTGGGTTGGGGTTAGGTTGTGAACTGACCAGATTGGAGGCCTAGGAGATCCTTAACTCTCACCTCTGCACGCACTGTTCATGCTTACACGTCTGCCGTCTCCCCGAGTCTGTGAGGCCTGTGGGTGACATGTTTAGACATGGAGACGGAGCTGCAGGGACCATAAAAAGTGGCTCCTTTCTCACCTCATCCCAGCTCCCAGGCTCCTAGCCTAGACTCTCTGGGAATGAAGCCTCTGACTCCCGTTCAGGCAGCAGGACTTCATCCCTCTCCTAAGCCAGCAGGGAAGCAAAGACAGCCTTCCTCACTAGAGCGGTGAAGCCGTGTGGGAAACAGGCCTGATGCTATTTGGACCTTGGGAACTTGGACAGCAGAGAAATCCAGTTAATAAATAGTTGTTGATGGACAGTCTCACACATGCCTACTGAGGGGAAGGCAGAGGCTCTAGGCCTGGGTCTGAACTGTGTCTCAGAGGTTGAGTCTTTGCGTTTGTTTTGGGGCGCTAGTCACAGTTCTAGGTGTAGTGGATACAGAATAAGAAAGGCTCCCGGCTCTTCGCTAGCCTAGATTCTTGTGCTGGAGACAGAGAGTTAACCACTAAGCCATAAAATGTGTAAGTGCTATCAGGGGATGGAGAGCAGAAGTTTGGGAGGCAGACCACCTAGCTTTGAATACTGGCTATGACTATCACTGCTTCATTTCTGTGTGCCTCGGTATCCTTGTCTGTTTAACTTAGCCTGTTCAGGCTACCGTAGCGAAAACACAGACTGGGGGGCTTAACCAACAGAAACTTATTTCTCACAATCCTGGAGGCTGGGAAGTCCACGATCAAGGTGCTGGCCAGTTCCTGGTGAGGACTCTTTTCCTGGCTTGCAGGCATGCACACATTCAGTCTGTAACAAACTTCTCCAGCGGTTCTCAACCTGTGGGCCGCGACCATGGGAAAACACATATAGCATATCAGATATTTACATTACAATTCATAACAGCAGCAAAATTGCAGTTATGAAGTTGCACTGAAAATAATTTTATGGTTGGGGGTCACCACAACATGAGGAACTGTGTTAAAGGGTCGCGGCATTAGGAAGGTTGAGAACCACAGTTGTGAGACTTAGCTTGAGTAGTACACGTAAAATTCTCAGAACGGTACCTGGCTGGTGCTAAGCTTGCAAGAAGGAACGCTATCCATGGGAGCACCGTAACGGAAATTAAAGAGGGGGGAGGAGACTGGTCAGCAGGGGCGCCCACAGCCTTCAGAAAGGTGGTCTGGAAAGCCTTCTTTGAGAAAGTGACAGGGACCTGAGACCCAAATAAAACCAAAGAGATAGCTACACAAAGATCCTTGGGGGAGAGTGGTTCTCGCAGAGGGTACTGTGTGCAAAGGCCCTGAAGGAAGAAGGAATTTAGCTCTTTGAGGTAAAGAAAGGGAGCAGGTGTGGGTGGAGCTTAGTGGGACAGGGAAGAGGAATGGAAGTTGAGGGAGGCAGGAGTTAGACGGTTCAAGCCTTGCTGGCCATGAAAGGAATATTGGTCTTTGCCCTTGGAACAGTGGAAAGTCTCATGGTTTGGCTAATACGTCTTCAGGAAATGAAGACTGCTGGCGAAAGAGCCCGGCCCAGAGACCTGAAGACTCGGTTTGAGTCAGGGCTCCTTGACAGCTGTGTGTTCTGGTGCAAGTTTTTCCCTCTGGGGCGTAATCTGCACCTCTGAAAGCAAGGCAAAGTAAAAACGCCTTTCTCCTAAAAGCTTGTGAAGACTTAAGGATGTGTCTTTGGTTCCTAAATGTTGAGTGTTGATTGGAATGACCCAGAAAGTGTGTTCACAGGAAAGTTTCTGTCCTGCCCCACACTCCCTGGATGGTTATTCTCATACCGGGGGCTCACAGACCTGACTTGGAGGAACCCCACCGTAGGGAGTGGTAGGTGAGAGTCCTCACTGAACGGTGAAGCGAGGAGATAATTTGACAGGGGCCTCGCCGACCTGGCCCTCTGCTCTTCATGGAGCTGGGTGCCTGCTGGGACCAACCTGGTGCCGCCACTTGTCCCCTGGGCAGTGCCTTAGGAGTGGTTTACCCATCCAGCTACCTGGTTTCTGGCTCACAGATAGGAAGACAGGCCCAGAGGTCAGAATCCATGGGTCCTGCCTCTGAGAGGGAAGCAGACATATAGGGACTGGCTCTGGTCTCCGGCGGTTCTACAGGGATAAGAGAAGACAAAGGGGCAACCTGAGCTCAGAGTCCAGCCCCTGTGGGGCCGGCCCAGGGGGCAGACAAGACTGTGAGGGCCCAGATCACTGAGTAAGGACCCAACCACTCAAGGCGAGTGAAACAGCTAGATTCAACTCCCAGCTGCGGATTACTAGGTGTGGCCACGGGCTAGTTATTTAGCACAATGCCATTTTTTTCTCTGGGCCACAGTTCTCTTATCTGTGAAAAGGGAATAATAATAGTACTTTTCTCATGGTGCGGGCAGGAAATTGAAGTGAGTTAATACATGTAAAGAGCTTAGGATACTGCCTGTTATTTAGCAAGTGCTTTGTAAATGTGAGCTATCGGTTTTTTTATTAAAGAGAAACTTTATCAGTCAGGCTGTCCAGAGATGGTCTGAAAGGAGGTAGTGAGTGCCTCATCCAGGGATAGGAAGAGATCCCCTGGAAACTCGAGATCCCCTGGAAAGTTGATCCTCAAACCCTTTAACTCACTTTCCAGCCCCAGAATTTAGTGGGAAAAGTGAAAAAAACAACAAGGTGATGGTGGAACAGCGTTGAGTGGGATTGGCGCCAGAAACCAAAGCGGAGATGCAGGACGAGCTTCCTGGGCGAAGTGGGGCTCAAAGGCAGGATTGATGGGATTTGTAACAGCCAGGAAGGACCTGGGAACTTGCATGGCGTGCTGGAAGCCATGGAAAGTTCTTGAGTGTCACACAGTGCTTCCGGGAGAAGACGCTGGCTGCCTGTGCACACCCGACTGTGTGTGTAGGGGTGGGGACTGAGGCAGGCCCACCGGGCAGAAGGGTGCTGACTCTAAAGATGCAGCCCGTGCCACTCACTCCGGGGCTCCAGTGTCCTCCCCGGGCCGTAACGCAGAAGCCACCAAGCCCCGAGGCGTACGGACAGGGAAACAGGCTTAGAAAGGAACACGAGAAAGAACTCAGGCCCCCTACCTCCCAACCTCACTTCTGGGCACTCCAGCCTCCCTTTCCCATAGCAGATCCTCACCCCCACCCAGGCTGCCCCCAGCAGCTGCTGCTGCGCACTCCTTAAGTGGATCTGCCGTAATCCTCTCCCTTCATCCCCCAGGGAGGATGAGCTGGTGTTAGGGCTAATGCAGCTGTTAATCCTGTTTCCTTCCGGCCATGACCCACAGGAGCAGCTGTGTGGACGGTGTCTGGCTCTGAACCGAGAATGAAGGGGCCTCCGCTAGAGTGGGTGTCCCGGGAAGCCAGATCAGATACACTGATTTTGACTCAGGGGCTTCTAACTGCTAGCAATGGTTCAAGCTGCCTTGAGAGTGACTGAGCTTCCTATGACCAGAGCTAGGGGAGCAGGAGCCCACAGTGATTCCAGAGCAGGGGTGGGCCAGGATTCCTGTCTGGGGTGGAGTCCCTTATAGCGGTGCAAGGCCAGAATTCTGTGCGACCGTTGCTGCCTCTGAAAGCTAACCCACCAGAGTGGAAAAACAAAATGCATATGCTGGGGCCTTCCACTTCCAGACAGACGGTGCCAATCACCACAGCGAGCCCACTGGTTTTGCCCTCTCTTGGGCCTACCTCTGCCTTTCCTGGGCACTTGGAGACGTTCAGGCCAGACCCCCATCTGGGTAGTCTCGATGTCTGCAGCCTTGCATAGGACCCTGCATCCTGGCACAGGCCTTGGAGGCTGAGCTGAAGGAGGAGGATGGTGAGAGGATGGGACAGGGTGTTCTGGGAATGCCACAGGGTCTGGAAAAGCTCGGGCCGGGGAATCAAGGGCAGGCAGACATTTTGATGAACCGAGCCTCCTCCCTTCGTCTTTCTGAAGTCACCCAGTCCAACTCCTGCATCAGTGAGCAGACCAGAGAGGAAACTTGGGCACACTGTTAGAGCCGGAATGTTTGAAGGCAGGATGTGGCCCTCCCGGGTGGGAAGTGCAGATAAGTTGGGGTTCCCACTGAGGCCCCATGAGGGCTTTGGTGACAGGAGAGGCCTTGGAGAATGGCGGAGGGATGTGGCTTCTGTCTAACTTTGCTTCTCTCACAGAGCTTTGCCCATCGAGGCCATGGAGGTGGAGACTGTGGAGGCCCGGTCCCCAGGCCCCGGCTACAAGCGTTCGGGCCGCCGCTACAAGTGCCTGTCCTGTACTAAGACGTTTCCAAATGCGCCCAGGGCAGCACGCCACGCTGCCACACATGGGCCTGTAGACTGCGCGGAGGAGGTGGCGGAGGCGAAGCTGAAGCCAGAGACGGAATCTAAAACAGAGGATGCCGGCGGGGACAAAGGGTCAGGCGCAGCGGCCAAGCCTCGGCCTTACGCATGCCCACTGTGCCCCAAGGCCTACAAAACAGCCCCGGAGCTGCGCAGTCATGGGCGCAGCCACACGGGCGAAAAGCCCTTCCCTTGCCCCGAGTGCGGCCGCCGCTTCATGCAGCCTGTGTGCCTGCGCGTGCACCTGGCCTCGCACGCTGGCGAGCTGCCCTTCCGCTGCACGCACTGCCCCAAAGCCTACGGCGCGCTCTCCAAGCTCAAGATCCACCAGCGGGGCCATACGGGCGAGCGGCCCTACGCCTGCGCCGACTGCGGCAAGAGCTTCGCGGACCCTTCTGTGTTCCGCAAGCACCGGCGCACGCACGCCGGCCTTCGGCCCTATGGCTGCGAGCGCTGCGGCAAGGCCTACGCGGAGCTCAAGGACCTGCGCAACCACGAGCGGTGAGGGCGGTAGGGGGTTGGGAAGAGCGGGTGTGTGTGGGGGGGGGGGGGGCGGGGAGCAGCAGGGGCTGCTCTGTGACCAGCGTGGCCTGGGCTGGGTCTGAAGGGCAGAATGAGCCAATGGGAAGGTGAGTGGGAGGGAGCTATGGGTGGTGGTAAGCAGCAGATTGGTCGGGTTGGTTGGTCGGTGGACCGGACTTGAGGGGGCGGGGCAGACTGATTTGGGATGGGGCCCTGGAGGATGCTAGTGGGGTCTGATAGGCCTGGGTTCCTGGACATCAGGAAAGGGGCAGGGCTTGAAGTTGGGTCACTCATAGGGTCTCCGGTAGAGCACAGGCTCTGTGAATGGGACCTGGTAAGTCTAGGGCTTTGGGTGCAGAGAGGAGTCTTTTCTGGGATCTAGATACCCCAACAGAAGGTTTCTCACTCTGGGGTACAGCTCTGGTCTTAGGGGGTTGGGCCAAGGCCCCCTGGATGTTAGGGCCCCCTAACTTAACCGTGCAGATGGCGGCAGGGTCAGGTGATGGGCCTGCCACCTTCATGCCGTCCCCACACTCCCGCAGGTCCCACACCGGAGAGCGCCCCTTCCTCTGCTCCGAATGCGGGAAGAGCTTCTCGCGTTCATCCTCGCTCACGTGCCACCAGCGCATCCACGCAGCACAGAAGCCCTACCGCTGCCCCGCCTGTGGCAAGGGCTTCACCCAGCTCAGCTCCTACCAGAGCCACGAGCGCACGCACTCTGGCGAGAAGCCCTTCCTGTGCCCGCGCTGCGGTCGCATGTTCTCTGACCCCTCGAGCTTTCGGCGCCACCAGCGGGCGCACGAGGGCGTGAAGCCGTACCGCTGCGAGAAGTGCGGCAAGGACTTCCGGCAGCCGGCGGACCTGGCCATGCACCGCAGGGTGCACACCGGCGACCGGCCCTTCAAGTGCCTGCAGTGTGACAAGACGTTCGTGGCTTCCTGGGACCTTAAGCGCCATGCGCTGGTGCACTCGGGCCAGCGGCCCTTCCGCTGCGAGGAGTGCGGACGAGCCTTCGCCGAGAGAGCCAGCCTCACCAAGCACAGCCGAGTGCACTCCGGTGAGCGCCCCTTCCACTGTAACGCCTGCGGGAAGTCCTTCGTGGTGTCCTCCAGCCTGAGGAAGCACGAGCGGACCCACCGAAGTAGCGAGGCCACCGGGGCTCCCCCGCCGCAGGAGCTGGTGGTGGGCCTCGCACTGCCGGTCAGCGTGGCAGGCGAGGGCTCCGTGGCCCCAGCGGCAGGTGCAGGGCTCGGGGACCCTCCAGCAGGGCTGCTAGGGCTGCCCCCAGAATCAGGCGGTGTGATGGCCACCCAGTGGCAAGTGGTGGGCATGACGGTGGAGCACGTGGAGTGCCAAGATGCTGGGGTGGGGGAGGCTCCTGGTCCCTTGGAGGGCACAGGCGAGGTGGGGGGTGAGGAGGTGGACGAGAAGCCTCCGCAGTTTGCGTGCCGGGAGTGCAAGGAGACGTTCTCCACGCTGACGTTGCAACGAAGGCATGAGCGCTCACACCCCGAGCTCCGGCCCTTTCCCTGCACCCAGTGTGGCAAGAGCTTTTCAGATCGGGCTGGGCTGCGCAAACACAGCCGCACACACAGCTCTGTGCGCCCCTACACCTGCCCCCACTGCCCCAAGGCCTTCTTGAGTGCCAGCGACCTACGAAAGCACGAACGCACCCACCCTGTGCCCATGGAGACCCCCACACCTCTCGAGCCCCTTGTGGCTTTGCTAGGAATGCCTGAAGAGGGGCCAGCCTGAGGCCCATGGCCCTTCCCTCTGAACTCCCAGGAGTTCCACCCCCACAGGTGCCTCCTGAACCTCCCTTTGCCCAGCTTACTCTTCTAGACTCCACATCCCTGCCCCCCCCCTCCCCCCGTAGCCAGCTTACCTTCCCAACAGAGATCTGGGGACAGTGGAGGCGGGCACCTGCTGTTCAGAGGCATGGCTCTGTGAGTAACACATTAAAGCATTCACTTTGACCCTGGGTTGTCTCCTGTGTTCTAGTTGGGGTTTGGAAGGGAGTTTGGGCATTAGATAAGGTTCATTGCAGATTCCTAGATTGACAGATTAGAAGCTAGAAGGGTCTTTGGGTGCATTTTTTTCAAAGTATATTTTAGAATGCCTTGTGACAAAGGGTTTCATGGTCAAGTAAGTACAGGAAATTCCCTGTGCCTTTCTTGGGGATTCTTGATCAAAAGTGTGTTAAAGTCATTCATAAGTCCCGCAATGAACAAATCTATTTAGCTTTGTTTATCCCATATTTATATAACCATGGAAACCTTTTACTAAGTAGTTCTTCTATCCTTTTTACAGAGAATAAACTGAGGCCCAAAATTAGTATATTCCTTATACACTGCAGTAATAAATTGGAAGATATACTTGAAAAAAAGGGGGTCCCCTTTACAATTACAATACCCATAAACTACAAAGTAAGAAGCCTCACAGGAAACAGGGAGAACCTATATGAAGAAAATGCTCTCTCCAGAAGGATATAAGACATACCATGTACCTAAATGGGAAGACATTAAAAGATGTTGGCCTTAGCCAGTTTGGCTCACTGGATAGAGCATTAGCCTGTGGACCGAAGGGTCCCTGGTTCAATTCTGGTCAAGGGCACATGCCTTGGTTGCAGGCTTCTTTCTGGCCCGGGCCCTCATTGGGGCACATGCAGGAGACAACCAATTGATGTGTTTCTCTCACATTGATATTTCTCTATGTCTTTCCCTCTCCCTTCCACTCTCTAAAAAAAAACTATGGAAAGATATCCTTGGGTGAGGATTAAAAAAAAAAAAGATGTTGGATTCTCCCCAGCTTAATGCTTAAATTCATTGCTATCCAAAAAGGGTTTTTAATAGAACTTGAAAATTGAAAGTTCCTATGCAATACATTTTTAAAAAACAGTGGAGGTGATGTGTTTACATACTGGATAATCAGACACCACAGCACTGGAGTAAAAACAATTGGCACAAGATAAATTAGTGGAGGGGGGAGAGGGTTCAGAAACAGCCCTAACTATTTCTGGAAATTTGTGATAAAAATGATTATTCAAACTGGTGGGAAAAGATAGGCTGTTAAATAGCTTTACAGTTATATCTGTACTCTGAAAGGTTACACATCTTTCTTTTAAAAATATATTCTATTGATTTTTTTTTTTTATTACAGAGAAGAAGGGAGAGGGATGGGGAGTTAGAAGCATCGATGAGAGAAACATCAATCAGCTGCCTCCTGCACACCCCCTACTGGGGATGTGCCCGCAACCAAGGTACATGCCCTTGACCAGAATCGAACCCGAGACCCGTTAGTCTGCAGGCCGACGCTCTATCCACTGAGCCAAACTGGTTAGGGCTACACATCTTTCTAAGCAATTTTTCAAAGACCAAAATAAATAAAAATGAGGCTTCACATTTAGTGTAACTTGGTACAGCCTATTGGGAAAATGATTTGATTATATTTATAAAAAAGTTAAATGGAGCCCTAGCGGGTTTGGCTCACTGGATAGAGCGTTGGCCTGCGGACTGAAGGGTCCCGGGTTCAATTCCGGTCAAGGGCATGTACCTTGGTTGCAGGCACATCCCCAGTAGGGGGTGTGCAGGAGGCAGCTGATCGATGCTTCTCTCTCATAGATGTTTCTAACTCTCTATCCCTCTCCCTTCCTCTCTGTAAAAAATCAATAAAAAAAATATTTTTTAAAAAAGTTAAATGGACATACCCTTTGGCTTAGCAAGTACACCTCAAGGATTTACACCTCAAATTTATTTTTCCACTTAAGTGGCAAAATTGAGGATAATGTTTAATACAGCAAAATTTGTGATACTGGGAACACCTTAAATGTCCATTAGCAAAGGACTAAGGCTAGCCACTGTAAAACATTGTGCAGCTGTTTAAGAAATGAGACTTATCAATCTATGTTTTTTAACAATATCTAAAAAGTATGTCAAATGAAAAAAAAGTGCAAAGCAGCATGGTTAGTATGGGCCAAATTACACAGAAGTGCTCAAGTTTCTATAGAATATTTCTAGAAGGATACTTAACTGATTTTGGACTATAAATTTCAGCCACTAAGGCTTTCCCCATTTATAAGCCAAAACAAAGTCAGAATGGACCAGGTCCTCTTCCATGCTTTTGTCATTTCTAGACTTGGGGCCACCAAGTTCGCAGCTTCCGGAAATGTGTGCAGTCTATCTCCAGGCCCATGTGCCAGTCACGAGGGACTTTGCAGCGGCTGGCTCTAGCCTAGGACTGGCATACCAGGTAGCGCCAGGAGTAGAAGTAGTGGGTAATCCCTTGATGTCAGGGGACAGACAGCATTGCCATGCCCATGCTTTGGAAAAGGTCCTCATTCCTGTTCTCTCTCTCTCTTTCTTTAAAATATATATTTTCATTGATTTCAGAGAGGAAGGGAGAGAGAGAGAAACACCAATGATGAGACAGAATCAGTGATCAGCTGCCTCCTGCACACCCTACACTGGACATGTGCCCTTGACTGGAAACAAACCTGGGACCCTTCAGTCCACAGGCCGATGCTCTTTCCACTGAGCCAAACCAGCTAAGACCTCATTCCTGTTCTTCATAGCATACGAAGGGGGCTTGTGGCAACAGCAGGGGCCAGCGTGTCATGACTGCGGAAGAGAGTCCTAGTTTGACCAAGGGCACGCACTGCCCACCCCCATACCCAGAGCAAGACAAGCACTGACCCCAGGCCTCCTGCCTGTTCAGGCTGGAGCTAAAGTCTGAAAGACGGGGTCCAAGAAAGAAACAAACTCAATGGGGCTGGAACAGAGGGACTTTGGTTACTACTACTGACTTGATTTGTGACCTTGAGCAAGATGATTTATCTTGGGAGTTGGGAAGGCATCTTTTAGACATTGGTACAAAGATACCATATATATTAATCAACAAGTATATTTGGGTATTTATCTACAATGAAGAAAAGAGTGGGTCTGGCCTAGACGACCTACTGACCCCTTGGTTCCCCTTCTCTGACACTCCAGGCATCCCATAGCCAGGCCTGCTTCCTGAGGACGCAAACAAGCTGACTTAAAAAAAAAAATTAACAGCCATATTAAGATGTAATTCATATACATACAATTAACCCATCTGAAGTGTATAATTTGATGGTCTTTAGTACAGTGGGGCCTTGACTTACGAGTTTAATTCGTTCCGAGACCGAGCTCGTTAACTCAAATTGCTCTATCAACTCAATGCAAAAAATCAGCAGAGAGACAGCTGGTATCTCAAAAAACTCGTTAGTCGGGACACTTGTAAGTCAAGGCCCCATTGCACTTTCACAGTGTTATGCAACCATCACAATCTAATTTTAGAATATTTTCATCCTCCTAAAAGAAACTCCATGCCCATTATGATCTCTCCCCCTCCCCCTGCCACACACACCCAGTTCCTCAGCCAGAGTCAACCACTAATCTTATATCTGTCTCTATGCATTCATCTATTGTGGACATTTCATGTAGGGATCATGCAATATTTGGTCTTTTGTTACTGGCTTCTTTATATTCTTAGCATAATGTTCTCAAGGTTCATATTGTTTTTCCTTTTGTCAAATAATATTCCATTTCATGGATATACCACTTTTATTTCTCCATTATCAGTGATTGGCAATGGGCTTCCATTTTTGTCAATTGTGAATAATGCTGCTCCTGAACATTCACATACAGGTTTTTGTGTGGACGTATTTTTCAGTTCTCTGTGTCTATGTCTGGGAGTGGAATTGCTGGGTCATACAGTTACTGTTGTTTAACCATTTGAGGAAGTGTCAGACTATTTTCTAAAGTGGCTGCACCATTTACATTCCCACCAACAGGGTATAAATGTTCAAATTTTTCCATATCTTCAGCAACAGTGTTTTCTGTCTTTTTTATTATAGCATCCTACTGGATGTGAATTTGTGTTTTGATTTTGCATTTCCCTAATGGCTAATGATGTTGAACATCTTTTCATGTATTTATTGGTTATTTTGTATTACCTTTGGATAATGTCTATTCAAGTCCTTTACCTATTTTTTTTGGTTGTTATTGTTAATCCTCATCTGAGGATATATTTTTTCCATTGATATTTCAAAGAGGGAGAGTGGAAGGGAGGAAGGGAGTGGGGAGAGAGAGAGAGAGAAACGTCAAACACATCGATTGGTTGACTCCTGCACGTCCCAGCCAGGGGTGGGGAGTGAACCCACAACCCAGGTACATGCTCTTGACGGGGAATTGAACCTGTGACCCTTCGGTGCCTGGGCCGATGCTCTAACCACGGAGACACACCGGCAAGGGCCTTTGCCCATTTTTTTAATTGGGTTGTTTGACTTTTTGCTATTGAATGCTAAGAGTTCTAGATACAAGTTCCTTACGATTTGCAAAAGTTCCTCTCCCATTGTGTGGGTTGTCTTTTTACTTTCTTGATGGTGTCTTTTGAAGCGCAAAAGTTTTACATTTTGATGATGTCCAATTTATTTTTTTCTTTTGTTGCTTGTGCTTTGACAGCCATATCTAAGAAATCATTTCCTAATCCCAGTCATGAAGACTTATGCCTGTGTTTTCATCTAAGAGTTTTATAGGTGTTTATAACCCAGTTATAAACTTACAAGTTTAAAAATTATAAACTATAACTGTTTTATAGCTAAGAGTGCTTAGATTTAGGTCTTTGATCCATTTTGATTCAATTTTTGTATATGGTTTGAGGTAGGAGGTCCAACTTCATTCTTTTATATGTGGATATTCAACTATCCCAGAACTCAATTGTTGAAAAGGCTTTTCTTTGCCCATTGACATCATTGTTGGTAATAAACTAACTGTAAATATGAGGGTTTATTTCTGAGCTCTCAGTTTTATTCCCTGAACGTGCCTGTATATCTTTCTTTAGGCCAGTACCACACTGTTGCGCTTGCTGTAGCTTTGTAGTACATTTTAAAATCAGGACCTGCGAGTCCTCCAACTTGTTCTTCTATTTCAAGATTATTTTTGTTTTTCTGGAACCCTGGCATTTCCATATGAATTTTAGGATCAGCTTATCAATATTTGCAAAAAAGAAACAAAAAAGAAAAGAAAAAGAAGATAGCTGGAATTTTGATAGGGATTGCATTGAATCTATAGATCAGTTTGGAGTATTGCCATCATAATAATATTAAATATTCTGACCAGGAGCATGGGGTATTTAAACATTTTATTTAGATGTTTCTTTCAAGTGTGTTCTAGTTTTCAGTGTATAAATATTACAGTTCTTTTGTTAAATTTATATCTAAGTATTTTATTATTTTTGTTGCTATTATAAATGTTATTGTTTTCTATTATAAATGTAATTGTTTTCTTTGTATCTTTTGTAAATTGTTCCTTGCTGGTGATGAGAAATACAATAGATTTTTGTACATTATTCTTGTATTCTGCAACCTTATTGAACTAGTTTATTAGCTCTCATAGTTTGTGTGTGTGTATTGCTAAGGATTTTCTATATACCGGATCATGTCATTGGTAAATAGAGATAATTTGCTTCTTTTCTAGTCTGGGTGCCTTTTATTTCTTTTTCTTGCTTATTGCCCAGGCTAGAACTTTCAGTACAGTATTAAATAGAAGGGTGGGAGCAGACATCCTGATCTCAGGGGCAAGGCATCCAGTCTTTCACCATTTAAGTATGATGTTAATAGTGAATTTTTAAAAAAATATATTTTATTGATTTTTTACAGAGAGGAAGGGAGAGGGATAGAGAGTTAGAAACATCGATGAGAGAGAAACATCAATCAGCTGCCTCCTGCACACGCCTCACTGGCTATGTGCCCGCAACCAAGGTACATGCCCTTGACAGGAATTGAACCTGGGACCCTTGCATCCGCAGGCCAATGCTCTATCCACTGAGCCAAACCGGTTAGGGCAATAGTGAATTTTTGTATATGCTTTTTGATAATCAGCAAGTGAAGGACATTCCCCTTTATTCCTAGTTTCTTAAGCTTTTAAAAATTATTATTATGAAAGTGTTGGATTTTGTCAAATGCATTTTTTGTTTCTATTGAGATAATCATATTTTTTGTTCTTTAGTCTATTAATACTAGAGGTCTGATGCACAAAATTTGTGCAAGAGTAGGCCTTCCTTCCCTCGGCTGCTGACACCAGCTTCCCTCTGGCACCCGGGGCCCGGGCTTCCCTCGCAGCCCCAGCTTCATCTGGAAGGGCGTCTGAAAAGACATCCAGTCTAATTAGCATATTACGCTTTTATTATTATAGATTCTGTATTACATTAATTGATTTTGGATGTCAAACCAACCTTGCATTCCTCAGATAAATCCTACTTGGTCATGTTGTACAATCATTTTTATATATTGCTTGATTTGGTTTGCTAAAGAAAACAAAATTTTGTTGAGGATTTTCATATTTATATTCATATGAAATATTAATCTATAGTTTTTTATTTTATTGATTGATTTTAGAGAGAGAGAGAGGAAGGAAGAGAGAGAGAAACATTGATTGGTTGTTCCACTTATTTATGCATTCATTGGTTGCTTCTTGTATGTGCCCTGGCTGGTGCAATGCTCTAACCAACTCAGCTACCCAGGCAGAGCCTGTAGTTTTTCATGTGGTGTCTTTGTCCAGTTTTGTTATCTGGATAATGCTCAGATAGTCTGACTTCTGACCCTCACTTTTCTTCTGCTCCAACTTCCTTTACTTCCCTGGCTCTCTACCAGAACTGTCCCAGGTGGTGAATGCATCTTGGGAGTGCGAAACCATAGGCTCTGCTGCTGGAGCAATAGCTGGCATCACCCCTCAGTCTGTACTGTGGGCTGGAGTCATCATCCTCTCCCAAGCCTAGTGGCTAGATAAACTGAAGTTCCTCACAGGAGAATGTTCCAGGATCAGGGCTGAGGCAGAGGTAGGGCAAAGCAGCAGGCCTTGTAGGTTGGGGCAGTTATTCTGGATTTAACTGGGGAATTTTGGAGACTCATTATCAATTACTAGTACATACACACAGCCCACTCTCAACAGAAATCCCTGCCCTTACAGCAGTGGTTCTCAACCTTCTGGCCCTTTTAAATACAGTTCCTCATGTTGTGACCCAACCATAAGATTATTTTCGTTGCTACTTCATAACTGTCATGTTGCTACTGTTATGAATCGTAATGTAAATATCTGATATGCAGGATGGTCTTAGGCAACCCCTGTGAAAGGGTCGTTCGACCGCCAAAGGGGTCGCAACCCACAGGTTGAGAACCCCTGCCTTATAGCCTGCCTTTCTTACAGTCCCTACCCCAGCTCTGACCTTATCTCTTATCTATTACTTCCACTCAGCATGCTAGCCTTCTGTTTATTTGTCCCCAGTTTGTGGCCTTTACACTTGCCCTTCCCTGGAGCTGGAGCCCATTACCCTAAATTTTCCCATGATGCTCTTTCTCTTCAGTCAAGTCTCAGCTCAAATCTTACTGTATTGGGTTTCTACTGCTGCATCTTTAAAAAAATTTTTAAATGGATTTTTAGAGAGATACGAAGGGAGAGAGAGAAAAATATCAATTTGTTATTCTACTTATTTATGCATTCACTGGTTGATTCTTATATGTGCCCTGACCTGGGATCGACCCACAACCTTGGCATATTGGGGCAACGCTCTAAGCAACTGAGCTACCCATCCAGGGCAAAATTTTGTTTTTTAATTTTTTTAAGGTATTTTCTTTTTTAAAATATATTTTATTGATTTTTTTTTTTTTTTTTTTTTTTTTTTTTACAGAGAGGAAAGGAGAGGGTTAGAGAGTTAGAAACATTGATGAGAGAGAAACATCGATCAGCTGCCTCCTACACACCCCCTACTGGGGATGTGGCTACAACCAAGGTACATGCCCTTGACTGGAATCAAACCTGGGACCCTTCAGTCCACAGGCCGACGCTCTAGCCACTGAGCCAAACCGGTTAGGGCAAATTTAACATCTTAAAAATAACACCCATTTATTATCTCATAGTTCTGTAGGTCAGACGTCCAGGCTGATTGAGCTGGTTCCCTACTTAGGGTCTCACAAAGCTGAAGTCAAAGTCGTGGCCAGCCTGGCTTCTCATCTGGAGCCTTTGGTGTAGAATTCACTTCCAGACTCATCTAGGTTATTACTGATTTCAGTTCCATTTGGCTGCAGGACTGAGATCCCCATTTATTTGCTGACTCAGCCAAAAGTCATTCTCAGCTTCTAATGGCCATCTACATTCCTTGGCTGAGGGCCACTCCGTATTAAAAGTTGGCAATAGCACATCAAGTCTTCCTGCTTCAAATTTCTCAGATTTGTTCTGTCTTCCTCTTTTGCCACTAGCCGGAGAAGCTTCTTTGCCTTTAAGAACTCATGTAATTACATTGGGCCTACCTGAATAATTCAGAATAATCTATCTTAAGGTCAACTGATTAGTAAACTTAATTATATCTGCAAAATACCTTTTGCCATGTAAGATAATATTCAAAGAGATTAGGGCATGGAACCTTCGGGGGCCATTATTCTCCTTATAGCCCTCAAAAATTTGCATCTGGCCCTAACCGGGTTGGCTCAGTGGATAGAGCGTCAGCCTGCGGACTCAAGGGTCCCAGATTCGATTCCGATCGAGGGCATGTACCTTGGTTGAGGGCACATCCCCAGTAGGAGGTGTGCAGGAGGCAGCTGATCAATGTTTCTCTCATCGATGTTTCTGGCTCTCTATCCCTCTCCCTTCCTCTCTATAAAAAAACCAATAAAATATATATATTTTAAAAATTTGCATCTGTCCCATATGCAAAGTACACTCACTTCTTCCCAAGGTCCTTAAAAGTCTCATCCCACTACAGCATCAAGTCTGAGTCCAAAACTCTCATACATTTCATCAAATCAAGAGTCCCTAATCTTATCTAAATCTGATGCAGATGTGGCTGTGGGTATAATCCATCCTGGAGCACAATTCTTCTCATCTATGGACCTGTGAAACTAAAGAAAAGTCATGTTCTCCAAACATGCTATAGTGGGACAGGCATCAAATAATAGCTACAGACATCCTGGTTCAAAAAGGGGAGAATGGGTTTTTCCAAAATGGTGGCAGGTTAAGTGGAAGTTACCCTGACAATCTCCCAGGACCAAACTGGAATTACAACTAAAATATAGACAAACCATCCTGAATAATCAACTCAAGACTAGCTGGAGAGACGCCTTATAACCAAGGACATAAAGTGGAGACTGCATAGAGACTAGAAGGAAGAGTGGAGGCATGAGAGGGCTGGCCGGGCTCCCATAGGCAGCAGCTGAAGTTTCAGGGGGTTCCCACTGAAAACTTTTGTGTCTAAACCCCAAGTTGGGCTCCCCAGCCCAGAACACCAGAACTGAAAAAGATGAATTGGATGTGAAAAACAGAAGGGTTACTGTCTGCCAGCCAGAGATGACTGGAAATGCAGCCACCCTCTTAAAGGACCAACACACAAAATGTTGTGTGCATCCCCTCACCTTTGGTTCCAGCAGAGGGAGGGCAGAGTGGACCAGAGCTGTGTGAAAAGAATCTAGGGTTGGGGGTTCTAGGGTTACAGCTCAGAGGGCAGCAGCCTGTATTCCTGTACTGAGTCATTCCCCCATATTGCAGAAGACATCTTTCTCAGACAGACTTTTACCATCCAGGCAGCTTTTGCTTGGGCAGGGAAGCAATTGCACCACCCTTTGGAGTTTACACCTTCTTATGGTCTATAACTCGAGGCTCATTAAGAGACTGAGAATAAAAATCAGCTTGCAAGCAGAGGCAGATCTCTGGATGCTTTGAGTCTTTGCCTGATCTGCTATTGGACCTAAGGCTAGGAAAAGCAGACCTTGGTGTACATCTCGGTCTTTTCAAAGGCATCCAACCTCAGCAGAGGGAGCCACATGCTGTGGATTGCTGAGAGCTTCAAACAGCATACTCAGGCCCAGTCACAAACAGCATCTGATCACTACAGACCCTCCAAAAACAATGGGAGTCATAGCAGATCTACCTAATACACAGAAACAAACCCAAACAGGCAGCTAAAATGGGAAGACAAAAAAAAAAAAAAAAGCCCCAAATGAAAGAACAAGAAAATTCCCCAGAAGAAGAGCTAAATGAAATGGATATAAGAAATTTATCAGATATAGAAATCAGAATATTGGTTACAAGAATGCTCAATTGCATGAGAAAAGATATAGAAACTGTGAAAAATGACTAGTCGGAAATGAAAAATGACATACCAATAATAAATAACACATAGGAAGGAATAAACAGTAGATTAGGGGAAGCTGGAGATTATATAAGTGAATTAGAAGACAGGGCAGAAAAAAAATCACTCAATCAGACAACCAAAAAAACCGCACAATTAAAAAACAGGACAGCTTAAAGGACCTGTGGTACAACATGAAATGTAACAATACTCACATCATAGGAGTACCAGAAGGTGAAGAAACTGAGCAAGGGATAGAAAACCTGTTTGAAGAAATGATAACAGAAAATTTCCCTAACCTAGTGAAGGAAAAAGTCACACAAGTTCAGGAGGCACAGAAAGTCTCAAGCAAGAAGAACCCAAAGAGCCCTAACTGGTTTGGCTCAAGGTCCTAGGTTCGATTCCGGTCAAGGGCATGTACCTTGGTTGCGGACACATCCCCAGTAGGAGGTATGTAGGAGGCAGCTGATCGATGTTTCTCTCTCATCAATGTTTCTAACTCTCTATCCTTCTCCCTTCCTCTCTGTAAAAAAAATCAATAAAATATATTTTTAAAAAAAGAAGAACCCAAAGAGGCCCACACCTATATACATCATAATTAAAATGCCAAAAATTAACATCAAAGAGAGAATATTAAAGGCAGCAAGAGAAAAGCAATTTGTTACCTACAAAGGAGGTCCCATTAGACTGTCAGCTGATTTTTCATCAGGCCAGAAGGGAATGGCATGAAGTATTCAAGGAAATGAAAACCAAGGATCTGAAACTAAGACTACAATATTCAGCAAGGTTATGATTCAAAATAGAAAATAGATGTTTAAATAAAGAGCTTCCCAGAAAAAAAAAAAGGCTAAAGGAGTTTATCACCACCAAACCAGCATAGCAAGGGACTGTTGTAACAAGAAGAAATATATAGAGAGAAAATAGGCATAAAGAATTAAAATGGCACCCTAGGTGGTTTCACTCAGTGGATAAAGCATCAGCCTGTGGACTGGAATGTCCTGGGTTCAATTCTGGCCAAGAGCACATGCCTGGGTTGTTGGCTTGATCCCCAGTAGGAGGCATGCAGGAGGCAGCTGATCAATGATTCTCTCTCATCATTGATGTTTCTATCTCTCCCTCTCTGAAATCAATAAAGAAATACATATATTTAAAAAAAAAAGAATTAAAATGGCAATAAATAAGTACCTATCAATAATAGCCTTAAATGAAAGTAGATTAAATGCTCCAATCAAAAGACATAGGGTAAGAGATTAAAAATGGTGGTGGAGTAAGTGGATGCTACACAGACATGCCACCAGGACCAAACTGGAATTACAACTAAAACACACCAAAAGAAAACACAGAACCCTGAATAATCAACTGAAGACTAGCTGGAGTGAATCCTGATAACCAAGGATGGAAAGTGGAGACCGCATAGAGACTGGTAGGAAGGGCGGAGGTGTGAGAGGGCTGGACAAGCTACCACAGAGAGCAGCTAAAGTTACAGAGAGATATCACAACTGTGTGGGGTTGCCACTGAGGACTCTTGCATCTAATACCCAAGCTTCCCCCCACCCCAGCAGAGAGCACCAGAACTGAGAAAAGTGGCCACATAACATCTGACTGTGAAAAGCAGCAGGGTTGTGGTCTTCCAGGGAAAAACAGCTGGAAATACAGGCATCCTCTTAAAGGACCAATGCACAAAATCCATGTACAGCCACTTATCTTGTGCTCTGGCAGAGGGAGGGCAGAGTGGACTGGAGCTGTGTGACAGAAGCCAGGGTTGGGAGCTCTGGATGAGAACTCAGAAGGCAGACACTCTGATTTCCTGTGCTGAGTCATTCCCTCACTCTCTGCTGTGGAAGTCACCTTTCTCAGGCAGATATTTGCTATCCTGGAGGTTTTGCCTGATGGGAAGACAGTTGACCCACCCTATTGGAAAATACCTTGCACCATAGTGTGGAGTTTCTGAGGCCTATTAAGAGACTGAGAGCCCTAACCGGTTTGGCTCAGCAGATAGAGTGTTGGCCTGCGGACTCAAAGGTCCCAGGTTCGATTCCGGTCAAGGGCATGTACCTTGGTTGCGGGCACATCTCCAGTGGGGAGTGTGCAGGAGGCAGCTGATCGGTGTTTCTCTCTCATTGATGTTTCTAAACTCTCTATCCCTCTCCCTTCCTCTCTGTAAAAAATCAATAAAATATATTTTTTAAAAAAAGAGACTGAGAATAACAATTAGCTTCCAGGCAGAAGCAATTGCCCTACTCTATTGGGAAAACTCTCATCACACTTGTGGACAGTTGCCTGAGGGCTACTCAAGACTGAATCCAATCAGTCTGCAGGCAGAGGCAGTCTCTGGAGACTTTGAGTCTTTGCCTGATCTAATTCGTCAGAAACAGAATTTGACACTATCCTGCACTAAAGATTGAGAGGCATAGCAGAACTACCTAATACATAGTCAGAAACCCAACAGGCACCCAAAATGAGGAGACAAAGAAACAACCCCCAAATGAAAAAACAAGAGAATTCTCCAGAAAAAGATATCATTGAAATGGAGATAAGAAATTTATTTGATATAGAGTTCAGAATAATGATGGTAAAGATGCTAAACAGCATGAGAAAAGGTATGGTGACATAAAAAAAGAACAGTTGGAAATAAAGAATGACATGCACACAAAAAATAACACATTGGATGGACTACACAGCAGATTAGGTGAAGCTGAGGATCAGATCAGTGAATTAGAAAATAAGGTAGAAAACATCACTCAATCAGAGAACCAAAAGGAAAAAGCAACTAAAAAACAGGAAGACGGCTTAAGGGAGCAGTGGGACAACATGAAACGTAACAATATTCACATAGCAGGTGTGCTGGAAGAGGCAGAAATGGAGAAAGGGATAGAGAACGTGTTGAAGAAATAATGGCAGAAAACTTTCCTAACCTGGTGAAGGAAAAAGCCACATAAGCTCAGGAGGCACAGAGAGCCCCATGCAAGAAGAACCCAAACAGCCCACACCCAGACAAATTATAATTAAAATGCCAAAACTTCACGACAAGGAGAGAATCTTAAAGGCAGCAAGAGAAAAGCAATTTGTTACCTACAAAGGAGCTCCCATGAGGCTGACACCTGATTTTTCATCAGAAACTCTACAGGTCAGAAGGGAAAGGCATGAAATACTCAACATAATGGAAAGCAAGGATCTGAAACTAAGATTGCTATATCCAGCCAGGCTATCATTCAAAATAGACAGTGAAATAAAGAGCTTCCCAGACCAAAAAAAAAAAAAACATGGCTAAAGGAGTACATCACCACCAAGTCAACATTACAAGAAATACTAAAGGAACTGCTGTAATGAGAAGAGGAAATAGAGAGAGAAATCTCTATTTATAGAATTAAAATGGCAATAAATAAGTACCTATCAATAATAATCTTAAATGCAAATGGATTAAATGCTCCAATCAAAAGACAAAGTAGCTGAATAGATACAAAAACATGACCTAACCATATGCTGTATACAAGAGACCCACCTCAGCACAAAAGACTCACACAGGATGACAGAGAAGGGATGGGAAAAATTTTTCCAGGAAAATGGAAAAAAAAAAAAGCTGGGGTAGCGATACTCATATTTGATAAAATAGACTTCAAAATGAAGGCCATCACAAGAGACAGCAAAGATCACTACATAATACTAATGGGATCAATCCAACAAGAGGATAGAATCCTGGTAAACATATATACACTCAGTATAGGAGCACCTAAATATACTTTTTAAAACTTCTAGAGGACTTTAAAGGAGAGATGGACAACAATACAGTTATAGTAGGGGCCTTTAGTACTCTGCTGACTTCACTGAATAGATCTTCCAGACAAAATATTAATAAGGAAACAGTGACTCTAAAGGACACACTGGATCAGATTAATTTAACTGACATTTATAGAACATTTCACCCCAAAGCTGCAGAATATACATTCTTCTGAAGTGCACATGGATCATTCACAAAGATAGACCACATGTTAGGACACAAAACAAGTCTCTACAAGTTCAAGAAGATTGAAATCATATCAAGCATCTTCTCAGATCACAGTGGAATTAAATTAGAAATCAACTACAGTAAAAACACCCCAAAACATTCAAACACATGGAGGCTAGATAGCATGTTATTAAACAATGAATGGTTTACCAATGAGATCAAGCAAGAAATTAAAGACTTCCTGGAAAAAAAATAAAATTAACACACAACAACCCAAAATCTCTGGGACACAACAAAAGCAGTCTTGAGAAGGAAGTTCATAGCACTGCAGGCCTACCGAAAAACAAACAAACAAACAAAAACAAAAACAAAAATCAAGAAAAATTAATCATAAACTATTTAACCCTACAACTTAAAGAACTAGAAACAGAACAATAAGAAAAGCCCAGAATAAGTAGAATAAAAGAAATAATAAAGATTAGAGCAGAAATAAATGACATAGAGACAAAAAAAATCAATGAAACCAAGAGATGGTTCTTTGAAAGGATTGATGAACTGTTAGCCAGACTAATCAAGAAACAAAGAGAGAGGATCCAAATGAATAAAATCAGAAACAAAGGTGGAAAAGTAACCACTGACACCACAGAAATACAAAGGATTGTAAGAAAATACTATGAACAACTATATGCCAACAAGCTGGACAGTGTGAATGAAATGGACAAATTCCTAGAAAAATACAACCTACCAGGAAAAATCAGAAAACCTGAACAGGCCAATAACAATTGGTGAAATTAAAGCAGGAATCAATAAACTCCAGCAAACTAAAGCTCAGGTCCAAACAGCTTAACAGGGGAGTTTTACCAAACATTCAAAGAAGAACTAACACCTATACTCCTCACACTATTCCAAGAGGAAGAAACACTTCCAAGCTCTTTTTATGAGGCCATCATTATCCTAATTCCAAAACCAGAGAAAGACACTACAAAGAAAGAGAACTACAGGCCAATATCCCTGATGAACATAGATGCTAAAATCCTCAACAAAATATTAGCAAATCGAATCCAGCAATATATTTTTTTTGTTTTTGTTTTTGTTTTTTAAATATATTTTATTGATTTTTTTACAGAGAGAAAGGGAGAGGGATAGAGAGCTAGAAACATTGATGAGAGAGAAACATGGATCAGCTGCCTCCTGCACACCCGCTACTGGGTATATGCCCGCAACCAAGGTACATGCTCTTGACCGGAATCGAACCTGGGACCCTTGAGTCCGCAGGCCAACGCTCTATCCGCTGAGCCAAACCGGTTAAGGCCCAGCAATATATTAAAAAGATCATACACCATGATCAAGTAGGATTTATTCCAGGGATGCAAGGCTGGTACAATATTTGAAAATCAATAAACGTGATACATCATATAAACAAATTGAAAGACAAAAATCACATGATCATATCAATAGATGCGGAAAAAGCATTCAACAAAATCCAACACCCATTCTGGATAAGAACTCTCAGCAAAGTGGGAATAGAGGGAGCATATCTCAACATGATAAAGGCCACTTATGACAAAGCTAAAGCGAATATCATACTCAATGGGCAAAAACATATGACATGATATTGTACATAAAAAAACCCTAAAGATTCCACCAAAAACTACTAGATTTAATTAGTGAATTTGGCAATGTAGCAGGATACAAAATTAACAACCAGAAACCAATTAGAAAGAAAGTATGCACCCCTAAGTTCACAGCAGCACAATTTACAATGGCTAAGATCTGGAAACAGCCCAAGTGCCCATCAGTAGATGAGTGGGTAAAAAAGCTGTGGCACATTTACATGATGGAATACTATGGAGCAGTAAAAAAGAAGGATCTCTTGCCCTAACTGGTTTGGCTCAGTGGATTGAGCGTCGGCCTGCCGACTGAAGGGTCCTGGGTTCGATTCCAGTCAAGGGCATGTACCTTGGTTGCGGGCACATCCCCAGTAGGGAGCGTGCAGGAGGCAGCTGATCGATCTTTCTCTCTCATTGATGTTTCTAACTCTCTATCCCTCTCCCTTCTTCTCTGTAAAAAATCAATAAAATATATTTTAAAAAAGGATCTCTTACTCTTTGGAGAGTAGGTATTATACTAAGCGAAATAAGCCAGTCAGAGAAAGATAAGTACCACATGATCTCACTCATATGTAGAATCTAATGAACAAAATAAACTGATGAACAAAATAGATCCTGAGACATGGAAGCATAGAACAGAGTGCGGAACCTCAGAGGTAAGGCGGGGGAGGGTGGGTGGGTGGGAAGAAATCAAAGAACTTGTACACATCTATGCAAACCCATGGACACGGACAACAGGGTGGTGAAGACCTGGGGTGGGCGGTGGGGGCGCTAGAAAGGGTCAATGGGGGAAGAAAGATGATATATGTAATACTTTCAACAATATTTAATTTTAAAAATAGTTCTCTCTGCTCCCCCACCCAACATATGAAGTGAAGCAGGGACAGAAGAATAGCAGTAAACATCCCCATTCAGAAAGAAAAATGGGCGACACACACAGTTATTGGTCCATAGTAATTCTAAAATCTTACCTGGCAGAGGTGCCCCTCCTTTCCCTGGAAATGGACTGCTTCCTGGAACTGGTCCTCTAGTTCATTCTTCTCCATGTGGTAGGTTTTACCCTTAGAGCAGGGGTGGGCAAACTTTCTGACTCGAGGGCCACAATGGGTTCTTAAACTGGACCGGAGGGCCGGAACAAAAGCATGGATGGAGTGTTTGTGTGAACTAATATAAATTCAAAGTAAACATCATTACATAAAAGGGTACGGTCTTTTTTTTTTTTAGTTTTATTCATTTCAAACGGGCCGGATCCGGCCCGCGGGCCGTAGTTTGCCCACGGCTGCCTCAGAGTCTCAGAGTGGCCCATCCCTTTCTGCTTGGCCACATTTGAGAAGATATTGGAGGCTATGCCTTTCTGAGGTCGCACAGCATTCTTGGTCTCCTTTTTTTTTTTTTTTTAATATATTTTATTGATGCCCTAGCCGGTTTGGCTCAGTGGATAGAGCATCAGCCTGCAGACTCAAGGGTCCCGGGTTTGATTCCGGTCAAGGGCATGTGCCTTGGTTGTGGGCACATCCCCAGTAGGGGGTGTGCAGGAGGCAGCTGATCAATGTTTCTCTCTCATCGATGTTTCTAACTCTCTATCGCTCTCCCTTTCTCTCTGTAAAAATATCAATAAAATATATATATATAGATATATATATATATATATATATATATATATATATATATATATATATATATATCGATTTTTTACAGAGAGGGAGGGAGAGGGATATCGAACCTGGGACCCTTCAGTCCGCAGGCCGACGCTCTATCCACTGAGCCAAACCGGTTAGAGCCTTGGTCTTCTTGCTCCTAGAAATTTGGGAGCACTCAAGGTCATATGTAGTCTTGAACACCCATGGTCATATTCCCCCCACTGAGGCATTTTATTTGAATGTATGTATCACATCCCAGGATGTATGTATCTTCTTCCCAGGATTTTCCCTCCTGTGCGTGTTCATCGGGCTTCAGGGCCCGTGATGCCGGCTGAGGCTGTCAGTACAATGAAGCCAAACTGACGGGACAGGAGCAGGCTGTCCTGCCATTTTTCTAGACTCTGAGTTGCGCATCAAACCTGGGACTGACTACTCCACACTTCTCCAGCCTGCCTGTGAGGTTCACAATGCTCCCAGCTCTGTGGTCATCAATAATTTCAAGTTCCCCAAAGTCACCAGATGATGACTTTGGAGCACAGCCTAATAACCAGATGTTTGCCTCTCTTTTCAGCATTGTTGATACTCTGTTGTTGTTTTTTAACATTTCACAAATTTGCACGTCATCCTTGCACAGAGGACATGCTGACCTTCTCTGTGTTTTGTTTTGTTTTTTAAATATGGTTCTTTTAAAACTTTTTTTAAAAATATATTTTGATTTTTTGCAGAGAGGAAGGGAGAGGGATAGAGTGTTAGAAACATTGACAAGAGAGAAACATCGACCAGCTGCCTCCTGCACGTCCTCCACTGGGGATGTGCCTGCAACCAAGGTGCATGCCCTTGACCGGAATCGAATCTGGGACCCTTCAGTCCGCAGGCCGACACTCTATCCACTGAGCCAAACCGGCCAGGACAAACCTTGTCTGTATTGTTACAATTTTAGTATATGTGCTGCCGAAGCGAGCACAATACCTTTTTTTTTTTTTAATTTAAGAAACAGACATGTACTTTCTTGCAGTTCTGGAGGCTAGAGGTCCAAGAGCAAGGTGTCCTCAATATGTCTTTTTTTGGTTTGCAGACGGTTGCCCTCATGGCTTCTTCATGTGTCTGTCCCTCTGTTGGTGTGCACCTCTGGTTTCTCTTCATGTGTCCAAATTTTCTCTACTTAGACGGAAGCAGTCAGAGTGGATTGAGCACGATACCCTTGAGAGCATCAGCCAGGACACTCACACGCACCATTATGGTGGCTCGAGAGATGATGGAAAGAGCCACTCCTGGTCTTTTAAAATCCAAGCTAATGGCTTTCTTAGAAGGTAGAAGGCTTCTTACCTGTTTGATTCCTGTCAACTCAATGGGCCAACAGCTAAACTTACATTTCTTTTCAGACATTCCTCCTTTTATTTATTATTATCATTTAAAAATATTTTCTTATTGATTTCAGAGAGGAAAGGCAAGGTAGAGAAACATCAATGATGAGAATCATTGATGGGCTGCCCCTG
The DNA here is from genome assembly GCF_014108235.1 of Myotis myotis. Taxonomy (NCBI): domain Eukaryota; kingdom Metazoa; phylum Chordata; class Mammalia; order Chiroptera; family Vespertilionidae; genus Myotis; species Myotis myotis. Next base: position 104,402,178 of record NW_023416357.1, on the reverse strand, counting down.
CACGGCCCCTAATGGGGATTGAGCCTGCAACCCATCCTTCACCAGGAACGGTGAACTCCTGGTTCACGGGTCGATGATCCATCACTGAGCCACACTGGCCGGGCTGATTCGGAGTTTTTCATAAAGGGCATGCGAGCCATACACTTGATATGGCCCTTGTCACAAAGATGAGTGTTAATCAAACTTTGTGGCTTAAGAGTCTTGTCAGTTTTATCTTTCACTGGTTCAAATGTGGATCATTTGCCTGGAGTTGCTATATTCTCTTCCATTTCTCCTTAAAAGTGGCCAATTATTTTCTGAGCCAACTCTTTATTATAGTAACTTATCAACTGCACCCAATAGCAACTCATGCATGCTACCAATAGTCTCTTTCCTTTCCCAAAGGTTTTGCCTAAGGCCCCAAGCTCATTTGGATAGAATTTATATTCTTATTTATTTCCAGCTTATAGTTTAACCAAATGCTTCATCACTGCATAACACCCATCATCATCTTTCCAACTTCCAATGATAGTTTCCTCACCAGCCACTGTCCAGCTCCAAGATCAAAGTCACAGAATTCAGGTTTATTTCTTATTGTAGCAGCTCCCCACTTCTGGGTACTAGTTCTGTAACAGTTGGTTTAGACTCATTATGATGTGGTAACAACCAATCTCCAAGTATCAGTGGCTCACAGCAAACGAAGTTTACTTCTCATTTACATGACACGTCATTTTACAGGTGGGCTACAGCTCATCTTCATGGTATCTTAATTCTGAGTTGCAGGCTGAAGAAGTCTTGATCTGGTAATTGCTAGGCTCATGGCAGAGGGAAAAGAGAAGGGAAGCTACTAGACTACTCGTTGGTGCTTAAAGCTTCTATTTACATTTCTGCTCACATCCCATTGGCCAAACCAAATCAGAGAGTCAAGCCTGTTGTAAGTGGGGCATGAATGTCAAGTTCCGTAGGGAGGGGCCCCACAGGAATGACAGTCTGTATGTGGAATAATGCACTCTACCACGGGGTTGTACCAGAAATGTCAGTCATTGAGTTCATCTACTCCTTCTTAGACACTCTGCTACGGCATTTGGTATCATATAACCTCACATATATCTTGGTCAAGGATGAAATCTTGACTGCAGATAGACAAATTACAGGCAGGCCAATGTAGCCTGACCTAGACCAGCAGGCTCCTTTGCTTAGGCATTGAACCATGAAACACTGAATGAGCGAGGCAGCTAGCAGAGAGAGATGCAGCTGAAAGCTCGTGCTGCCAGATGGATTTGGAGGAACCACAACTAACCAAGACCCTGATTTCTGAAACTTAGGCTGACAGCAGCCACGCCAGGATTCCAGTGCACCCCTGCCCTTAGCGCCTCACTCAGGTCAGCATCCCACAGGGACGAGGAATGCACAAGGGAGCCTGTGAAACCTCCAGTTCATGTGCCCCTTTGTCTGCTAGGTCTGCTCAGACCTGCTGCTTCCTGTTCAAAACCTTCCAGGGCCCCCGAGCCCACAGGAGAAGTTCCAACTAATGAGCCTGGCATCCAAGCCCTCAACCTAACCATCTAGCCACCTCTTCCAGGAGGTCCTAGACAGCTTCCTGAGTGAGGCAGGGAAGCAGCCTTGTAGGGGTGGTGCTGTCCAGCATGGCCAGACAGAAGTCAGGTAGCACACACGGACCCCCGGCTGCACAGATGTGGCATGATCTCTGCACAGGCCTGGCAGTCTCTAGCAGATCCCAGTCGATGTCACAGGTGGTGCCGTTTTATTCTGAAGGCAGAAAGGCGAGGGAGGAGAAGATGAACAGGACAGGATTCTGCTGAAGATCCAAGCTGCCGGGGAAGAGATGGAGAATCAGGGAAGCCCAGAGGCCTGTGTCCAAGTCGGTCTTCTACTGGGACAGAACCTGGCGGCCGGCAGCTTCTCCACGGGGTAGACGTCAAACTGATTGCACACCGCTGAGAACGAGCCCTTTCCCATAGGTGTCATCTGCACACAGGGTGCCCCATCTCCAGCAGGACGGAGGCGTGGGTCCCCTCCCAGACGCGCGCAGGTGCACGTTCAGCAGCTGGGGCGCGGAACCCAGCCTGGCCTCTCCCGAGTCCCCTTCCCTGCGTCTCTCACAGGCTCATGATCTTCTTTCCACCTCTTTCGCAGGTTTGATCATGCCCCTTGCGCTCTGTGAACCAATCACTTTTCGGTGCAACAGTGGACTTGCTCTGAGGCCCCACCCATATCAACATTCTCCATCTAAAAATGCTGTTTAATACTGGGGTGCTCAGTCCGCCAGGACGACCTACAGACCAACCCCAGTGCTTCTCGGGAACAGCATTTAGGTCCACTCGCCAACGCTTCCAGTCGCAGCCGCCATCTCAACCACGCTGCATACACTCAGGGCCAAGTATACACACTCCCCCCAGCACAGGCTCACCGCCGCTCCAGGGCCACCCCAGGGCGCCCCAGGATGCCCAGCCACGGATGGAGGCAGCGAAAGCAGGGTTGTGTATCTGGGGTCCAATCCCACCTTCTGGCCCCTCCCCCAGTCCAGGTCACATGGAGCCCTTCCACAATGGGGTCACCACAGCATCCACATGTGTGCCCCCACTCGGTGGCAGAAGCAAGAGATACTGCGCTGGACAGGTTGGGCAGCCCAGAGCAGCAGCAGCCTGTGGATCAAAAGTGGGCTGGGACAGGCGGCCAGGACCCACCCGGAGATCTTGGAGGGTCAGGTGCTGCCTCAGCCCTAAAGCCGGGTGGCTGGAGGCAGGTGCCACTGCCAGCTCCAGAAACAAGGCACCTGCACTTGGAACACTTAGAAGTTTAGAGTTGGGGCCTGGAGCTCAAGCGCCCCATAAAAATCAGGCTCCCTGCCTCCTCTGCCTGCTCTAGCCACATACCCCTTAGAAATAGCGTGTGCTGACCCGGAGTCGCTGGCTCTCCAGCCGAACTCCTATGTAAAAGGCAAGACTTTTTTCTGGGCTCAGGGTCTGGCCTGTGGGACACTGCCTGGCAACCTCTCCCTTAACTGGCTCCTCATTTAACTCCACTCAAATGGCAAATCTGCGTCTGGCCCTTCCCTGTCCGCTGTATCCAAAGAAACAGCCTGTTCCTCACGATGGCCCACCGATGACCCCTCCCCATCCACACACATCTCACCTGCGCCCCAGCCTGGTCTGGCCCACCGCTCAGGGTTGGGAAGCCACAGTGGCCTTTCCCCAGCGACAGAACTGAGCCAGATGTGGGTGCTAGGCCTCCCGGCCCACGTGTTCCTGTGGGAAGTGAAAGGCCGGCCTGCTGGAGCCTGCCGAGGCCTGGCCAGGCAGCACGGCCAGGAGGTGGGAAGGCTGGACACTTGGAGGCCCTGGGCCAGCCCTTCCAGGAACACACATGCACAGGGGAGTCTCAGCCTTTTTTGTGTGTTTTAATTTCTTACAAAACCATGTGTCCCATCCAAACAGGACAGTGCAGGCCCTCCGCCAGCCATTGTGGCCCCAGGGGGAGGCCCCCACGAACAGGTGGCTGCCAACCCCAGGAGAGCCATCTGCCCCCCTGCACAGGCCGGTGTGAGGAAGGGGGTCCGGCGGCAGGGTCTGGGCTGCCCCCGCCCCAGCTGCTGGCAGAGGAGGCACACCCTGGGTCCCGGGCTCTGAGTGCCTGCAAGGGAAGGAGGGAGAAGAGGGTCTGAGGGGAGGAGGAGCGGCTGGGCCGGGGTGGGGCAGGCCGGGGGGCAGGCCCACAGTCTCACCAAGAACGCACGATGCTGCTAAGTCGTTACTGAGACGGCAATGACGACTACCAGAATGACGACAAAGACGGACACGCAGACGGCGATCAACACTTTCTTCTGTGGGGGAGGAAGGAGTCAGGGAAACTCACTCCGGGGGTGCGGGGGGCCACCCAGAGGAGGCTCACCTTCCGGGCCTTCCTCTGGCTCTCCAGGGCCCTCTTGACATGTTCCTGCCCACGTTCCACGTAGTCTGCTGAGCTCAGGATGTTCTTCTCAATCCGGTTGATCATCTCCCCCTGCTCGGAGGAGGTGGCAGCTCAGGCAGGTGGGGGCGAGTGGGGTAGGAGGGCCCAGTAGCTCACTCTGCCCACCGCAGCCCCAAACCACCAAAGGACATTCCTGGCAGAAAACACTGCACTAAGGAAGACACGGAGGCGGGACCACATCTGCCACAGTTCTCCCTCCTGAGGTGGCTTCCAGGCCCCTTCCATCACGTGGTGCCTCTGCTCTGCTCCCTTGACCCCCACAACCCTGACTCGCAGTGGGGTCTTGGGGCCAAGAGCCTTAAATAGTTCATCGCTTTTCACAGAGCACGAACTTTAGTCCCCTCAAAAAACTGACTGGTTTTGCCCGTTCTTCTAGGTCCGTGGTCGGCAAACCGCGGCTCACGAGGCACATGCGGCTCTTCGGCCCCTTGAGTGTGGCTCTTCCACAAAATCCCATGTGTGGGCGCCCATGAAACTATATATAACATTCCCCACCCCGGCGTTTGAAACTTCATGGCCCATGTGCAGAAGTCAGTATTTTGTGGAAGAGCCACACTCAAGGGGTCAAAGAGCCACATGTGGCTCGCGAGCCGCGGTTTGCCGAGCCACAGTTTGCTGACCACCGTTCTAGGTCCATCTCCCAACAGCTGTGCCGCCCTTCCTGTCCCTGCCTCCTCATGCATCACCGGCCTCCGGTCCCGGCACTCCTGAATGAAACCCCTTCCCGTGACTCCCAGCTATAGAAGGGTGCTGGCTGTAGCCCCAGCGGGTCAGCTCCTCCAGGACAAGGCTGGAAGCTCGCCTCGCCCCAACAACCAGGGCTACAGCAGAAATAACTCTTCCCACCCCAACCGTGTACAGATTTTCGGAGACAGGCCCTCTGGGGGGAAACTTTGACTCCAGCTCTTAGAGGTAGAAGGGTGTATTCTATTGGAAGAGCCAGGGTTGGGGCCGTACCTGGGGTGGGGTCAGGTGGCTGGGGTGGGGAATGTTATATATAGAAAAGTGGTCATCTGGGTAGCTGTAGAGGTGGTTGCAGCTCTGGGGCCCAGCTAAGGACGGAGGTAAGGGCCAGCCGTGAGGGCGTGGCCCAGAAGGGAGGGGAACAAAAGCCTGGGGGAGACAGGCTAAGAGTAGCTGTGGGCTGACAGTTTCGGCTGGAGGTCCGACTGAACATGGTCTCACATCTGGAGTCTGGGTCAAGCTCAGCCGGCCCCCTGGGCTGCCCACCTGCATCTCCACCTCAGTGGCCAGAAAAGTGAAGATCTCATGAAGTTCACGAATACTGCGTTCAAGCTGCTGGATCTCGCTGTGCCGGGCCGAGATCTCATTTAGGGCCTGCCGCGTCACCTGCGTGTCCTTCAGGATCTGGGGAGTGGACAGGAGTGGAGGGACAGGAAACAGGGAAGCCAGCAGCAGGTCAGGAGTTCGTGTTGAGGTTTATGGCAGCCCTCGGGTCTAGCACCGGGCCAGGGCCCTGCTGACCGACTCCTGGCATGCAAATCCATTCCCCCCTGGGCCTCAGTATCCCCTCAGTCAAAGAGGACCAGAGCTTGGAGAGGACGGGAGGCCCAGCAGAGGGAGGCTGGCTGTGGCCACTCACATTGGACACAAACACCTCGCTCTGCCCGCTGTCCAGCATCTGTTCTAGCTCCTCGTCAGACACCATTCCAGCATTTGCTGTGAAGGAAAAGGCCAGGTTGAGAGCTGGGTCGGGCTCGCCCGCCCTGTGGGCCAGGCTCCACAACTCACTGATCTTCAGCTGCCTCCGGATCCGCTCCACGTTCTTCTCCCGGTACTCGGACTGCATCGAGTTGCACTTGTTGATGAGCTCCACGAATTGCTGGGACAGGACCCCATGCTGCAGACAGAGAACACAGGCTGTGCCTCGCTACGAGGATCCTTGCCCAGTCTGGGCCTCAAGATCGCCACCGGGACAGCGAGCAGACAGCATGAGCTGGTGTAGGTGCTGCTGCCTTCCCAACCTGAAAGGCCCCCCCCCGATTCCCTCAAAGTAAAAGCCGAAGTCCTTACCAGGGCCTACATGACCTGCCTCTCCCCCATCTCCCCTCTGACCTTACCTCCTTCCACTGTCCCTCCCTCATTTCCTCCAACCACAGTGGCTCCTTCCTCCTCCCTGAACAAAGCACGCCCCTACCTTGGGCCTTTGCGCTCACTGCTCCCTCGGCCTAGAACGCTCGTGCCCCACGAAGGCCTTGAGTCTTTGCTCCAGTGTTACTGTCGGAATGCAGTTTTCTCCACTTGATTGAAATTGCCACCTGCCTCTGACAGCGCTCTCAACCCCTCTTCCTGCACCTTTTTCCTTAATACGTAACAATGTTCTAAAACACCGTACTTCTTTATTACGGTGACTGTCTCTCCCCACTGGGATGTAAGCTCCAGGAGGACAGGGATCTTTGGACTGCTGTAGCCCAAACAGCTAGCACTCGATACATACTTGTCGAATGCTTGCTAGACACCAACCTCACTGCTTAGACTCGGGGGGTGGGGGGGGGTAGGGTGGGGGGACGGTGCTGGTAAAGCCTGGCGTTCAGTCTGTTGCCCAGGTTTACAGGTCCAGCTGGGCCCTCAGCCTCTTACGCTGATGACCACACAGGCCCCCCTTGCAATGCCCTCTCACCTTGTCCATTTCCCCGATCCTTAGTCCTTGGAGTACCTTCCTCAGAGACACACCTGCTCTCCTGGCTTCAGCACCCTTTCGAGATGCCCAAACCGCTCCACCTTCCATCTCGGCCCTGCTGAGCTCTGGGCCCACTCACTCCAACTCTGACTTCCAAGAACTCCAAACCACTCCTCACGGGGCACCCAGAAGGGGCCAATCAGATCACCTCAAATCTTCCTAAGATGTTGATTAAATGACCTTCCCTCCAGGGAAGTTCCACTTCCTGACTTCCTGAATTCTGCCCATAGGGCAGAGGCTGTACCCGTCATTTATCACTGCTCCTTTTTCTTCCCCAAACAGAGCCATTAGCGAACAAGTCCTACCTCAGTAATGTCTTCCTCACCTATTCAAGCTTAACTTCCCATCTTGGCTCCTAGAAAGCATGTCTCCCATAGCTGAGCCCAGGTCAGATCTGGGGACTCAGCAACTTCTCATTGAATGAAGAAAAAGGCAGGGTGTTATAATGGATTGGGAATTCTTGATGTTGGGTGAGTCCTTTCTCTCTCTGAGCCTCAGTTTCCCCATTTGGAAAATCATTAGGTTGGACTTGCTGATCTCCAAGTCCCTTCCCTCTTCCATAAAACACTTGCTGAAATGTTCTAGTTCTGGGAATAACAAACCCACCTGCGTTTTTCTCATTCTTGTGTTGACTGAATTATAATTCTCATCAGCTTCCTCCTTCTGGGGCTCAATGGCTGTGGGAAGACACAAGGGTATTGTGGGGGACAGAGGGTGACCTGTGGCTTCTGAAAATTGGGGATCAGGACGCAGGGCCAGTGTCATACCCAAGCCACACTACAGAGAGATGCTTATAGCCATACGATTTTGGGGGGAAATATAATTTATCATTAAATGACTAATTCTAAGTCTCTGACAGGGGAAAGCATAGTTTTTCTTTGCAATACGTACATCAGCTAATTCCCAGAAGGATGCAGAGGCCTCCTAACAAAACCCCAAATGCCTGCCCAAAGAATGCACACTGGGCGGCAAGAATTTTAGGAGTAAATGGTTTCATAGTAAATAAAAGAACCCGAGAGGCAGGCATGTGCTGTGGAAAGTGCTATGGGCTGGAACACGGAGACGGAGATTCTAGACTGCTGTGTGACCTGGATAGATCGCTTGGCCTCTCTGGGCCACAAACTCCCCCAGATATGCCAGGAGCTGGGCAGGACCAAAGGGAAGGATCTGTCTCAGGTCCCAGGAGCTCACCCTTTAGCTGCCCGCGGATCTCCCTCCCCAGCTGTTTGATCTCTTCGCGCAGGTTCTGCAGGTCCTGCTTCATGCCTGAAAAAAGAAAGTAGTCCCTACCTCAACAAATCTCCCTTGCCACCACCTGCGTGGAACTACAATACCCAAAATGCCTCTGGTTGAGCATGCGTCCTGCACCCAGGTTTTCACTCACTCTCCTCGGGAAGGGGCGTGGCCAGGATGGTAACCTGCTGTTTCTCCAACTCGCGGACTTTATTCTCCAGCTTGACAATGGTCTGCCGAATTGTCCGGACCTGGGGAGGGTGACCGAGAGGGCTGAAGGAGATACGAAGGCCCTCCAGACCGCGCTGCTCCTCGGGTCCTCCAGCCCCCTCGGGAATCCAGGCAGAGACCCCAGACTCATACCTTCTGGAAGAACTCATCGTCCGGGCTCCCCAGCCGTGCCGTGCCCGGGTGAACCACCAGCGCGACCCGCTCCCTGTCCTCATCGTCCGAGCTGTCATCCCCCTGCCAGGGCCGGGGTCATTAGCATCACTTCCTTGCTGTGGCTCTCCCCGCAGGACTCACGGGCTTCCGGGTCTTTCCTTCCTCGCCCTCAGCCACCCCTCCCTGCCCCGAAGACCAGGAATCCTGCATTCCGGCCAAACCCCACCCCGTCCTCCCGTCCCAATTCTGCTGCCCCGACTTCTCACCTGCCTCAGCTCTTGGGTCCTGTCCCGCATGGCGGCCCGAGCTCCCTCTCCCCGCACCTGAGCCCTGAGGGCCTCAAGATTCTAAGTTTGGAACTCCCGTACTGCCCTCACACCCCGACACTCCCCTCCGCCTTCACCCTGAGGGCCCCAAACCCCCCACGAGCCGCCAGAGGCTCTGTCCCTGACACCATCCACAGTCAATGGGATGGTGCTACCCACGGGGACCTCCAGGATTCCACAGGTTGAAATTCCCTTTTCTTTCCCCCCCTCCCGCTCCCGCAGCCTAGGCCCCACCCTCTTTTGGATGATTCGGGGCATGCGCACGGGGTTGCGTCTCCTTCCCGTGGGAGGGAGAGGCGAAGGTCGGAAGCTGCAGCGCCCCGACCGGAAGCAAAATTGCCAGGATGTGAGAGCCCGCCCCCTTTACCGGAACTGTCTTCCCAAGGCAATCGCGTTGCCAAACGGGGTGGAAATGCCTCATTTGTACGTAATCTGAGAGGCCCTGCATCTCACATCACCCCACGGTGCACCCCCGTGTCACGTGACCGGTGGGGTCCCAGACCACAGAACGTGACGTTTTGACTGTCACGTGCCCCGGCTTCTGTCAACTCCTTCTCTGGAACACCCATGTCCCCACGACAGCTCGAGCTGCGCCCCTCCACCTCCCACGAGGCGGGGAAGGGGCGCTAACTAACTCCAGAGACCTTTTGAAGCAGTGGGTCTTAGGACCCTTGATGAATTCGGCTCTATTTCTTTTGGTCCAGAGGCGTGGGCAGACTGAAGACTTAGAATTTGGAGCTGTCAGCATCATGGGACCTTGAAATTCAGAAAATAATAAGATCCAGCGTCAGAATTGCAGGATTTTGAAGGCAGAGAATCTGGGGGTGGGAAGTGACCTCACCCTAGCAGAAATCTCTTTTCCCCCGCATCGTCCTGGCACAGCCTTCGACGACAGGTGGGCGGCTGGCGCCCTGCTTGGGCACAGCAGTCCCACCGCACTCACCACCTTATGAGCAGCCAGGCCATTTCAGGTTAGCTCAGGCTGAGAAAAGTGTCTGTATTATACTGAGCAGTTTGCCTTGCACCTGGCTCTACCCTCCAGGACCGCCCCCCCCCCTCCTCCACCACCACCACCCACATAACCAAAAATCTGCACATATTCCACATCATAGTTGACTGTGAGTTCTTGAACTCAGGGCATGACTGACTTTTTTAACCTGAGTTCCCAGCACCTGGTTCCCTACCTAACGGGCCCTCAGGAAATATCTGTGGACAGGATTTTAGCCGTTCATGTGTCTGAGGGTAAAGCTCATGTTCCTTGGTTTTCTCTATTAGGCTTCAGACCCTCACAGTGACACTTCTCTAACCCTGGCCCCTAGACGTTCATTCAATAGTTATTTATTGGGCACTTACTATGGGGTAGACGCTGTTCTAGGGGCAGGAGATACATAGGGCCTAACAAATAAAAATACCTTGCCCTTGTGGAACTTACTCAATAGGAAGAGTCCTATAGCCACTGATTGAGTCTCAGCGAACCTGGAATGCATATCAAGTCTCCTGGACCCCACAGCTCTTTGCAGGGTGCTTATAAAGGGTGTCCCAAAATTCACGCAAGAAGTAATTTTGATAGAAAACACAGGTTTATAATTAAAAATTGTAAATTTTTTATTGATTCATAAAGTATACAGTATAGGGTTATGTATGGAATAGTATATCGGGTAAATGGCCTCCACGGCTTTGCTGGCACATACGCACTCTTTTGTTGAAATTTTTCATGACCGTTTTGCATAAATGTGGCTGAATTTCGATGAGGCTCATTTTCATCTTGATGGCTTGGTTAATCGACAAAATTGTCGCATTTGGGGTTCATAAAATCCACGAGTGATTGTTGAGAAACAAATTCATCCACAACGTGTCACTGTTTGGTGCGGATTTTGGGCTGGAGGCATCATTGGACCATTCTTCTTCGAAAATGCGGCTGCTCAGGCAATAACAAAAGAGTGTGTATGTGCCAGCAAAGCCGTGGAGGCCATTTACCCAATATGCTATTCCATACATAACCCTATACTGTATACTTTATGAATCAATAAAAAATTTACAATTTTTAATTATAAACCTGTATTTTATATCAAAATTACTTCTTGCGTGAATTTTGGGACACCCTTTATGAAGGTTCAAGCAGGGGAAGGTAAGACCCCTCTCTAGAACGCCCTGGTAAGAAAATCTAGATTCCTATGACTGAGTTTCTGTGGCCTCTGCAAAGTCACTTGTCTCTGGACCTTGATCTCCCATCTATAGAAAGGGGGTGGGGAGATCATCTTTATGGGTATTCTCTGCTGTGAAGTCCAACGATTATGAGTTTGGAAACTGTCAAATGCTGCCTTATCCTATATAAGGGGCTTTGATCCTTCTCTTCCCTCTAGAACCCGACTCGCCTGGGGGTCAGGAATGAGGATGCTGCCACTCTGGTCAGCACACAGGGGAAATGAGAGGTTGGAGGGTTTCAGGAGGCCAGGCCTGTTCCGTGGGGTCCCTTGGAGATCACGAGGAAGATTTCTCTGCTCGCGGGTCTTTCATGTCAACCTCTAGCTCCGTGCCTCCCTGTTCTCTCCTTCTCCCTCTCCCTCGCCTTCTCACTGTGTCTCTCTCAGACTGTCTTTCTGTGGGCACAGCGGAAGGAATTTTGGGCATCTGACTGCCAGTCCTGGGTGTGATCTTGAATAAGTCATTGCTCCTCTCTGGGACTCAAGTTCTCCACTGGACAACTTGGTCAGGTCAGCCCTGCCTTGCCTAAAGTAAAAGCCGAACAATATCAAGTAAGATTAGGAAGGAGGCAGAAGGGCCTGGGAACGTGTTGAGTGTCCTGCCTCTTTGGGCTTTTACTGCTGTGAGTCTAGCACTCTCTCAGCCCTGCCTCTCTCTGCTTCTCAGCCTTTTTTGGTTTGTTTAGTTTATTTTTTCTTCATTTTTTTTCTTATATATTTTATTGCTTTTTTACAGAGAGGAAGGGAGAGGGATAGAGAGTTAGAAACATCGATGAGAGAGAAGCATCGATCAGCTGCCTCCTGCACACCCCCCACTGGGGATGTGCCCACAACCAAGGTACATGCCCTTGACCGGAATCAAACCTGGGACCCTTCAGTCTCCAGGCTGACGCTCTATCCACTGAGCCAAACCGGCGAGGGCTATTTTTTCTTTATTGATTAAGGTATTACATATGTGTCCTTATCTGCCCATTGCCCCCCACCCCCACCCCCACTTCTCAGACTTTTTTTTTTTTAATCCTCACCCAAAGATATTTTTTCCATCGATTTCTAGAGAGAGCGGAAATGAGGGAGGAGGGCAGGAAGAGAGACAAAGAAACATCGACATGAGAGAGACACATTGGTTGGCTGCCTCCCACACGCACCGCCTTCTGTGGCTGGGGAACCTGCAACTGGCGTATGTTGCCCTTGACCGGGAATTGAACCCATGACCCTGCGGTCTGCAATGCTCTAACCCAGGGGTGGGCAAACTTTTTGACTCGAGGGCCACAATGGATTCTTAAACTGGACCGGAGGGCTGGAACAAAAGCATGGATGGAGTGTTTGTGTGAACTAATATAAATTCAAAGTAAACATCATTACATAAAAGGGTACGGTCTTTTTTTTTTTTTTTTTTTATTTTTATTAATTTAAAACTGGCCGGATCTGGCCCACGGGCCGTAGTTTGCCCACGGCTGCTCTAACCACTGAGAAAACCAGCTAGGGCTGCTCGCCTTTAGGTACTTGCCTTCCTGGTCCTCCCTCAGTGTGATTTGGAGTTGTTGCTGCCTTTGTTAAATTGCCCAGGATGATGATATTCACCATTTTATTTGTGTTCTCTGGGTAGGATCAGGGAGCTTTGGGATGGTGACTGAAGGTCCCAGGAGGCTGGTTCAAAGGCATGAGGAGTGGTATGTGGAGGGGCGGGGAGCAGGGGCCATCTAGAGAGAATGGCGCTGCGGACGGGGCTCTCCAGAGCGGAACCCTTGCCTTTGTTTCACAGTCCTTTACTGCTCAGGCCCTCTGAGTAGCCTAGAAGTGCGTACTAAGTATATTGGCTCTCGGATGTGTCGGTATTGGTGATGTATGCAAATTTTTTTTCATTCGTATAAAGGTCAGGCCCTACCTGATCCTGAGGCGTGGTAACCTGCCCTGTCCTTCCCCTTGTAGGTCCATCCTACATACACTGGAGCTAGATGACCGGGCTCAGAATCCCAGCTCCTTCACCTTCTGTATAATTCTGTAAGGCAAGGTGCTTCACCTTTCTATGCCTCAGTTTACTCGTTTGAAATATGGGAACAATAATAGCACCAACTTCATAGGGCTGCTGGAAGGATTAAATGACGTGATGTAAGTGCGGTGAATAGAACAGTGCCGGCTACTGCGCTGTGTAAGTGTTTGCTGCTATCACATGACCGTGTGATGATGATTGTTACTCTGAGGGTGTCAGCAGCCCAGGGTCCCCGCCAGGGATCCCACTCTGCTGCTTGTCCAGGGCCTCCCCGCCTTTCCGTCTCCGGACCCCACTGTGCACCAGGCCCTAGGCCAGTGGCCTTGCTAACTCCTGCGCGTCTCTCATGCCTCCACTCGGATCCGGCCCACCATCTATTGGGCTTATTTATTTTACATATTGTTTATATCTTGTACCCCTCCTCTCCACCTACCAGAATGTAAACTCCATGAGGACAGGAATTTCCACCTGCCTGATTCACGGCTGTGTCCCAGGCACCTCCAACCAGGCCCGGCACATAGTAGCTGATCAATAACTATTCATAAGTGAACGAGCCGAAACCGGTTTGGCTCAGTGGATAGAGCGTCGGCCTGTGGACTGAAAGGTCCCAGGTTCGATTCCGGTCAAGGGCATGTACCTGGGTTGCAGGCACATCCCCAGTGGGAGATGTGCAGGAGGCAGCTGATCGATGTTTCTCTCTCATCGATGTTTCTAACTCTCTATCTCTCTCCCTTTCTCTCTGTAAAAAATCAATAAAATATATTAAAAAAAAATAAATAAGTGAACGAGATAATCCCATTTTAAATTTTTATTTGTTTATTTGGGGGAGAGAGAGAAGCATCGATTTGTTGTTCCATTTCTTTATGCATTCACTGGTTGATTCTTGTATGTGCCCTGACTGGAGCTTGAACCCACAACCTTGGCGTATCAGGATGATGCTCTACCCAACTAAGCTACTCAGCCAGAGCCAAACTGTTTCCTTTTAATATAAAATTTATATAGCATTTACTATGTACCAGGAACACAGCAAAGCCCTTCATAAATATTTACTTATTTAATCTCCATACTAATTCTCTGAGATAGATAGAAACTGAAGCACAGAGAGAGTAAGTAACTTGCCCAAAGTTACCCACTAGTAAGTGAGAGAGCTAGGATTTGAACCCAGAGAGGAAGAAGTTCCAGAGTCTATGCTCTTAACCGCTACACTAGGATCCAAGGGGAGAACTCATCAGAGGTGGCTCCCGGGGCTCCATCCACCTTGGGGGCTTGCTGCTACCTATTGATGCCCTGCTCTGGACCGTCTGGGGGAGGCGGGGCCGGACTGCCTGTGAGTCTGAGCCTCCTTCCTTCCCACACCCTCTGTGGTGGGGCTGACAGCTGGGGACGCTGTGGGCCCTTTTCTCTCTCATGTTAGCTGTGTCCCGGGAGACACAGATACTCATGCATGCCTCAAGTGAAGGGGCCTCTGCTCACCCCACAAATGTCTGTGAGGCTGTTTTTGTGCCAAGCCCCAAAGGCCACAGAGACGACGCCCCCACAGCTCTTTTCTTACGATGTGCTTTGGGCCTGACCTGGATCACTTCCTAGAGCTTCACTGAGAACCTCTCCTCTTCAAACTCTCCGCCTATGCATATGGCTTTAACTGGCATCCACATGCTAGCTCCCGAACCCACGTCTCCAACTCAGAATTTTCTCTTGAGTTCCAGACCCTGGAATCTACTTGCCTCCTAGGCATTCTAGAGGCCCCACAGGCATCTTAAACTCAACGTGTCCCAAACAGGATGCATCCCCCCCAACCCCCACCCCCGAGAATTTCCTAAACCAGCTTCTGATTTTCCTGCTTCTTCTCTATCTGGGTGACATAAGGTCGCCCATGCCATAACCTTGGTCTTAAACTTCACTCTAAAGGTGATGGATCAGCCTGGCCAGCGTGGCTCAGCGGTGGAGCATCAACTTATGAACCAGGAGGTCACGGTTCAATTCCCGGTCAGAGCAAATGCCCGGATTGCAGACTTGATCCCCAGTGTGGGGCGTGCAGAAGGCAGCCAATCAATGATTCTTTCTCATCATTGATGTTTCTATCTCTCCCTCTTCCTTCCTCTCTGAAATCAATAAAAATATATTTTAAAAAAGTAAAGGTGATAGATTACACAGTTGTCAGGATAAACTTCAAAAAGTTCTAGAAGAAAATATGGGCAAAATCCTTTATAACTCTCGGAGTGAGAAAGGCCTTTCCAACTGCCACTCAAAATTCAGAAGCTACACATAACAGAGTAATGCATTTGTCTACATGAAAAAAGTCTGCATGGAAAAAACATCAAAGCAAGATCGAAAGACAAACAACAAACTGGAAAAATATGTGCAATTCCTATTATGTACAAAGTATTAATATCCCTACTAGTTCAAGAGCTTCCACATATTGATAAGAAAGACCAATCGTTCAATTAAAAAATGTGAAAAACATCACAAAAAAGTAAATGGTAAGGATTTAAACACATATGCAGATGTTCACCTTCATATGTAATAAGAGAAATGAAAAGTGAGACAATATTGAAGTAACATTTTTTATTTCATTAACAAAAATCTATATGTTTGATAAAACACTCTTTGGGTAAGACTGGCAGAAACAGTGACTTTTACCCATTGTTGGTAGAAATGCAAAGTGATACAACCCAGATAACATTTATCAAAATTCTAAATGCACATACACTTTGAAGCAGCAACCCCATTTCTGAATCTATCTGAAGGGTGTTCCTGCGATATCAGGCAGCTGCTGCTTCATAAGACACCATCTCAGTACTCACTGGCGTAAAACAATGATTTATTTTTCCAGATCCTAGGGATGGCTGGGTGGTTTTCTGCTGGTCTTACCTTCGATTACTCAAGTGGTGACAGGGGCTGGCACTTCCGCTGGAGCTGGTTGGCCCATGATGGTCTCTCTCACACGCCCATGTCTGGGATCTTAGCCCTGGTGGCCAGGTGGATGGGATGGTTGAGCCACCCTCTCCGTGTGCTATTTCATCCTGGGTTTCTTCATAGCACAGTGGCCTCAGGCTCCAGGAAGGTGAGAGTAGAAGCTGCAAGGTCTCTTGAGGCACTGCTCAGAAATTACACATTACTTCTGCCATATCCTTTTTTTTTTCTTAATTAAGAAAATTTTAATCCATTGATTTGAGAGAGAGAGAGAGAGAGAGAGAGAGAGAGAGAGAGAGAGATTTGTTGTTCTACCCACCCATGCATTCATCAGTTGATTCTCATTTGTGCCCTGACCAGGGATCAAACTTGCAACGTTGGTGTATCAGGAGGATGCTCTAACCAACTGAGCTACCTGGCCAGGGCACTTCTGCCATATTCTATTAGTCAAAGCAAGTCACAAGTCCACGCCAGCTGCAAAGGGTGGATAAATAGAATTTTCATTCACATTATGAAAGGACATATATCAATGTTCTTTATTGAATATTATTTGCAATAGGTCAGAAACTTGTCCATTAGTAGTTATGCAGCTCTCAAAAAGAACTCAACTCTCTATCTCTCTCCCTTCCTCTCTGTGAAAAATCAATAAAATATATTTTTTTTAAAAAAGTGTGTGTGTGTGTGTGTGTGTGTGTGTGTACTAGTATTTGCTTGTATTGTCATAAAGAAATCCTGGAAAGTACATAAGAAACTAATAAAAGTGGTTCTCTATGGGTGTTTTGTGAGAACAAGGTGGCGAGTACAGTTGTTAGAGTAAGAATTTTCACTATACAGTAATATTTAATATTATTTAGATTTTTTTAAAAATATTTTTTTATTTATTTCAGAGAGGAAAGGAGAGGGAGAAAGAGAGAGAAACATCAATGATGAGTGAGAATCATTGATCGGCTGCCTCCTGCACGCCCCCTACCAGGGATCGAGCCCGAAACCTGGGCATGTGCCCTTGACTGGAATTGAACCCGGGACCCTTCAGTCCGCAGGCCGACACTCTATCCTCTGAGCCAAGCCAGCCAGGGCTTGTTTAGCTTTTTGAACCATGTTAAAGTATTGCCTATTTTATGTAATTAAATCAAGGAAAGAGTGGTAGAGAGGTACCTTTGAATAACTTTAAGCAAAGGAATATGTCTTAATGAGCTCAGGCTGCTATAACAAAACACCATAGACTTGGAGGCCTAAACAACAAACATTTATTGCTCACAGTTTTGGAGGCTGAGAAGTCCAAGGTCCAGGTGCCTTCGGATTCAGTTCTTGGTCAGGGCTTTTTCCTGGCTTGTAGGTGGCCGGCCGTCTCTCTTCAGGTGGCAGCGGGAAAAGGCTTCGTCTCTCTTCCTTTGCTTCTAAGGAGACTAACCCAATCAGGGGCTCTGCCCTATGTCCTCAACTAACCCCAATCCCCTCCCAAAGTCCTGCCTCCTGATACCATTACTTTGGGGTTCGGGCTTTGACATATGCATTGGGGGTAGGGGGTGGTGGACATTCAGCCCATCACAGAATGCTATGATCAGACTTTCAGTTTGTAAAGCTCTCTCTGTGGCCGCGTACAGAGCCACCAATGGTGGCTGAGCCCATGTGCACTGCACGAGACAGACACACGAGGGGCACCAAGTGCATTGTAGACATCGTATATTTGAATATTTATTGCAACAATTACCTGACAGAGGGAGGTAGAGCGTCATGAGGAAGGGACTCCTTTTCCTATTTGCACAAGGATCCAGTTAGGGTGGCAGTCGCCCTGCCACGTGAAGGTTGATTGGCAGATCAGTTAGAAATCACCTCAGGCCAAAAATAGCGAGGTCTACACTGAGGCCTGGAGGTGGTGGAAGACCCACTGCAGAGAGGGCCTCCGTCAGACACAGCGCCCACGGGAAGTGCTGCTGAGGGAGTGGGCGGGCCCTAGATCACTCCCCGGGCTCTGGCTCTGGCTGAACGCGAGGCAAGTTTGTTGGCATAAGAGAAATACCTTAAAATAAATTGCCTTTTTAAATCACAGCAACAGACTTTTAGAAAATGTAAAAACATCATTTACAAAAGTATATAGTACCTAAGCAAGTCTTTTAAAGATATGTTAATATCCTTTACATAAAAAAATTGTAAATGTTATTGTAAGGCTTTAAAGAGGTCCTAAACAAATGGATAGATATACCATGTACATGGATAGGACAGCGGTTCTCAACCTGTGGGTCGAGACCTCTTCTGCGGTTGAACGACCCTTTCACAGGGGCCGCCTAAGACCATCCTGCATATCAGATATTTACATGACGATTCATAACAGTAGCAACATTACAGTTATGAAGTAGCAACGAAAATAATTTTATGGTTGGGTTACAACATGACAAACTGTATTTAAAGGGCCAGGAGGTTGAGAACCACTGGGATAGGAGACTCAGTGTCCTAATGACTTAGTTCTCCCAAAATATATCTACAAAGTCAGTGCCGTGTTTCTGCTGCCGGATGTTGACTGTGTTTTTTGGTGGAGAGAAGGGCTGGAAGGAGCCTCCCGGGAGGCAGATAACCAGTTCACCCTGAGAACGAGTCCATAGCCAGGACTTCTGCTGGAGGGGACCCCAGCTCCTGCCCTGAGCGATCCACTTCAACTCTTTGTGCTTGAGTTTCCTTGTTTGTAAAGGGAGAGAATAGTGGTGCCCTCAGATGGTCGTTATGAAGATTAAGTGCATTAACAGAAATAAAGCATTTAACACAGAGCTCAGTACATGATAGGTGCTGTGTAAGACTGCGCTGTTGCCCTTGCTGGGTGCCTCGGTTGGCTAGAGCATTGTCCAATATGCCGGGGTTGCAGGTTTGATCCCCAATCAGGGCACATAAGAAACAACTAATGCGCGCATAAATAAGTGGAACAACAAATTTATGTTTCTCTCTCGCTCTCTCCTTGCTCTCTCAAAAATAAAAAAATCTATTATTATCACTATTAGTATTAATATTACTAGAGGCCTAGTACACAAATTCATGCGTGGGTGGGGTCCGGCCAGCCCACCCGATCAAGGCGGGGCCGTGGGTGGTTGGCCGCCCGTCTCCTGATCAGGGTGGCGGTAGGGTGGGGGGTGATCAGGGGCAGGGCAGGCAAGGGGGAGGGGCAGCCCGTGGTTGGCCAGCCTGCCCTGCCCCCTGGTTGAACTCTTGGTCGAACTCCTGGTAGAGGGGGAAATTTGCATATTAGCCTTTTATTATATAGGATATTCATGCTTCAGGTTTATGATGATTTGAAGGGGAAGTGGAAATAGTGAGCAGAGGGTTGTGCTACTAAATTCCAGGGGCCCAAGGGATAAATCCTGAAAATGGGATGTGTGGGCTGGGGGAGCAGCAAGGGGCACACACCAGGGTACCAGTGCCCATTGGCATCCGCTGGCATTGAGATTTTAAGTTGCAAATGGCTTCCATGCTCATTTTCTCAGTAAATCCTCTCACACTGTGCCTGCGGGGTGAGGAATATGGCCCATTCTACAGATTTGTAGATTAGGGCTTAGAGAAGCTAGGTGACAGGCTCCATGGAGCAGGTTGATGTCTGCTTTGCTCATCACTGAGTCTCCAGCATCAGAGCATAATCCCGGTGCAAAGAGTAGTCTCCTGAAATACGAGCTAATGGGTGAGCAGGTCAAACGGGTATTCATTCTTCTCCTGAGCACAGCAGGCGTGAGCGGTCCTGTGCCAGTTACCACGGGGAGGCAGAGATGAATGAGATGGGGTCCTTGAATCCCAGGCTCTCCGAGGCCAGCATGTTGCTAAGCTGTGTATAAAGTTCTCCTTCTACAGCACTGTGATTCTCTGAAGGGCAGATGCTCTGGGAAGTAACCGAACCTGCTGCAAAAATAGAAATAGAGCCTTGTAGCGAGGCACCCCTGAGATTTGGGGGGTGTTTCTTACACAGCGTAGCCCAGCCTTAGCCTTGCCACCTGATAAACCCAGACTTGACTGGAAATAGGACTGGCCAGAGGTGGTTGTGAAAACCCAGGTTTCTGGGCTCCATCCCAGATTCCTGAATCAGACTGTCCAGGGTGGAGGCCTGGCAATCTGTATGTGTAGCCAGCTTTCCCCCCAGCTTCAGGAGGGTCAAGAAAATCCCAACAGCTAAACTCTGAAAGAAGAGGAGGAGTTGGGTTTGGAAAGATGAGAGGATAGGTGCGCCGGGGTCCGGAACACCCGGAGGAAGCACATGGGACTGGGAAATGCAGGGATGGAATCAGGGTACATGAGGATGGCGCTGTGCCCAAAAGTGGGGAGTCAAGTTAGAATATCTGAGCCTTGGGGGGCTGATGCTTTACAAAGGCCACACAGGCAGGAGACTGGACAGGAGGTGGGTGTGTGGTCCAGGCATCCCACCTCACAGAGTTCTGGGGTGGACTTTAAGTGGTCATGGATGCAATTAGTTCAAAATCACTGAACAATGAGAAGAATTACCATTGTCGCATCGTGTGTCTGTGTCCGTCTTTAGAACTGTAGTTAGATTTGAATTGCACACCTTTCACTCATACATTCATTTAACAAATACATGTTTATTGAACACTAGAGGCCCGGTGCATGAAATTCATGCACAGGGACGGGGTGTCCCTCAGCCTGGCCTGCACCCTCTCCAATCTGGGACCCCTTGGGTGATGTCCAACTGCCAGTTTAGACCCAATCCCTGCAGACATCCCTCTCACAATCTGGGACCGCTGGCTCCTAACTGCTCGCCTGCCTGATCACCCTTAACTGCCTCTGCCTGCCTGACTGATCGCCCCCAACTGCCCTCCCCTGCCGGCCTGATCCCCCTAACTGCCTCTGCCTCAGCCCCACCACTGGGGCTTGGTCTGGAAGGATGTCTGGAAGGTTGTCCGGAAGATGTCTGGTCTAATTAGCATATTAGCCTTTTATTAGTATAGATCTACTATGTGCCAAGTGCTTTAGTGCCACTGGAAAGCCAGCAATGAAAAAAACAAATGGAAATGCCTGTCTTCATGCAGCTATTTTCCTTGTCTGTATGCCTGGGTAAAGGTGTGAGGGAATATGGCATCCACTCACTCAGCCACTTAGATTTTTAGTGAACATGTACTTTGTGCCTGACCCTGTGTTGGTTGTTGGGGAGAAGCAGGCATGAGTCAGGCCCAGTCTGGTCTAGTGGGGAAGCAGCCTCAGCCCCCATCTCGTAACATTGTCTGCCTGGACTGCTGGGAGAGGCTGAACTGGGCTTTGAAAGTGACCATCAGAGAAGGGATGAAACAGGTACCAAGCAGAGGAAATGGCACAATGACAGACTTGGAGGTATTTGGGATCTGGGACCCTTTTGTGTGGTTAAAGCCTTGGGTTTGTGGCACAGGGAAGGAAGTAGTGGGAGAGACGAGGTGATGGAGGTATGATTTCAAAGGCCAGAGAAGCTACTGAGTGTCACAGGGGGCGGTGGGGGTGCAGGGGGTGGATATTATCACATGGGTTTGGGGACGTCACGCTAGCAGCGGGGATGAAGTACGATGTGAAGGAAAGAGTCCGCAGGTGGGAAGACCAGAGGGGAGGCTTTCCCTCGGGCCCAGGGGAGAGCAGATGAGGGCCTAGACCAGTGATGGTGAACCTATGACACGCGTGTCAGAGGTGACACGCGAACTCATTTTTTTGGTTGATTTTTTTTTGTTAAATGGCATTTAAATATATAAAATAAATGTCAAAAATATAAGTCTTTGTTTTACTCTGGTTGCAAAGATCAAAAAATTTCTATATGTGACACGGCACCAGAGTTAAGTTAGGGTTTTTCAAAATGCTGACACGCCGGGCTCAAAGGTTCGCCATCACTGGCCTAGACTGACCCACGGTGGTTGCAGTGGAGAGGATCCAGGAGGCAGCTCCAGGTTTGGCCCCTGAGGCGAAGCTGTAACATTGTGGTTTCTTCACCAGAATGGGCTTTGTCATCCAAGAATGCAAGTGAGACTCAGCTGAGTGCCCTGCACCGTCCCTCCACGAGGTCAGGTGCCGGGGCTGCTGTGGAAACTAGTACAAATGTAGTCCCAGAAGATGAACTCTTACTGACACCTCCCAAGAGTGTGAGGTGTGCCCTGGACAGTGTTTCTCAGTGGTTAGAGTGTTGGCCTATGCACAGAAGGGTCACGGGTTCAATTCCTAGTCAAGGGCACGTAGGGTTGCAGGTTCAATCTCTGGGCCTGGTTGGGGTGCGTGCAGGAGGCAACCAATCAATGTGCCTCTTTCACATTGATGTCTCTCTCTCTCTCTCTCTCCCCTCCCTCCCTTCCACTCTTTCTAAAGATCAATGGGGCTGAGACCGGTTTGGCTTAGTGGATGAGCGTCGGCCTGCGGACTGAAAGGTCCCAGGTTCGATTCCGGTCAAGGGCATGTACCTGGGTTGCGGGCACATCCCCAGTGGGAGATGTGCAAGAGGCGGCTGATCGATGTTTCTCTCTCATCGATGTTTCTAACTCTCTATCTCTCTCCCTTCCTCTCTGTAAAGAATCAATAAAATATATTAAAAAAAAAAAAAGATCAATGGGAACAAATATCCTCTGGTGAGGATTAACAAAAAAAAAAAAAGGAGAGTGCAAGGCGAGAATGTTGAAGTGAGGAGGGGCTGGGCCTTCTGACCAACCGTGGACTTTTTGCCATGTTGGTGAAAGTGCGTGAGAGCCCCAGCCCTGGCCTTTCCTAGCCTTGTGAACCTGGGTTCCGTGTTTAACCATTCTGAGCCTCAGTGTCCCGATCTGTACACCCCGGACGATAGCAGCAGCTGCCGTGAAGGAGGGAGGATTATGGGAACGACTCAGCATTGCCCCTGGGACAAGGTGGATGCTCAGATGGGTGAGGGAAGGTGCCCCAAACAGCTTTCTGTTTGCTTTGAGTGTCAGGAGGCACAGAGGTGCCATCGCTGCTGGGGAATGCGGGAAGAAGCACTGGGGAAGGCGCGGCCAGCACGTGTGGCGGTTCCGACATGGAAGCCTTGGCCTCGCTCACTGGCGTTGCGAGGGACCATGGTCACACCTTTTGCCTCCGTCCTTGGTGCCCAGCCCAGGGCTCAGGCACGCAACAGGCGCTGCCTTTGAGGAGCAGGATCTGGCTTGCGCGTAGATGTCAATATTGTGGACACGTAGACACACGGCCGAGCCCGGGGAGGTGAGAGGGTAAAGAAAGAAGACGGGATGGGGCCTGGGGAACCCGCTGTTGAGGGGTGTGGGAGAATGCAGGGGTCTGGAAGGAGGCTGAGAAACAACATCCAGAGGTGTGTGTGTGTGTGTGTGTGTGTGTGTGTGTGTGTGTGTTGGGGGGGGGGGGTAGAGGCAGGAGACAGGCTGGGAAATAAGGAGAGGGTTTAAAGAAGAGCCCTGGCTGGTTTGGCTCAGTGGATAGAGCATCAACCTGTGGACTGAAGGGTCCTGGGTTCGATTCTGATCAAGAGCGCATGCCTGGGTTGCAGGCTCCGTCCCCAGTAGGGGGCGTGCAGGAGGCAGCCAGTCAATGATTCTCTCTCATCATTGATGTTTCTCTCTCTCCCTCTCCCTTCCTCTCTGAAATCAATAAAAATATATTTTAAAAAATCAAGAAAGAAAGGAGAGAGAAGTCATCAGGGTCATACGTCCCTGAAAGATCCTGGAGGATGAGGCCTGACAGGTGGTCAATGGATCTCCCATCAGAGAGCTCACTGGTGCTTGGCAAAAACAGGTCCAAGGCCTGTTGGGCCAAAGCCCCATCACAGGAAGGAGCACAGGGGGGAGGCCAGGCTGAGGCCGGGAGACAGGAGAGGGGAGGTGGGCGCCAAGGAGAGGGATGCAGGCACTGGATGGTCAGGGGCATCGGGATTCCCCTCCCAGTGTGGATGAATTTCCCTTTTAAAAGGCAGCTCTATCTTAAAGGTCGGCCAGGAGGTCTGGTTAGGTAGTGAGCACCCCGTCCCTGGAGGTAGACAAGCAGAGCTCTGAGACTCCCTGCTGCCCAGGGACTCACACTTCGAGTGGAAAAGGCTGTGCAAAAAAAAAAAAAAAAGAAAAGAAAAATGCCCCTTGTCCTTCTCAGCGAGGCTTGGCTGATTCCTCACATCACAAAAGCCACCTAGGGTCAGTCTTGCTATTTCTAGTGTCCAGAGAGTCTCCTGCAGGGCCACGCGCGCACAAACTCACACACACACACACACACACACACACACACACACACACACGCAGAGGGGGTCGTGCACAGGCTCACAGTGATCCTCCCAGACACAAAACATAAAATCTGCCCGTCCCGCCTGCTGTCGGATTCGCAGCCCCTCTGCCAGGGTGTTCATTCTCTCGCCCCTTCTTGCTGCCGCTCCGCCCCCGCCCCCACCGCCTCCCGGCATCTCAGCGCCGCTGCACCTCCCGGGCTCCGCATCTCTCCGGCTCCTCCGGCTCCGCTCCTCCCCGCCCCTCCTCGAGGACTCTCCCTTCTCCTCTTCCTGGGCCCCCCTCCCCGGACTACAACCCCCAGGCGCCCCCAGACCCGGGTGCTGCGCATGCCCCCTGCTCCCCGCCCCCTCCCGGTTCCCCCCTCCCTCCCGGGCTCCTCACCTCCCTCCACCCCCCTCCCCCGCGCCTCGGCTCCCGCATCCCTCCATCCAAGCCTGTGCCGCAGCCGCATCGCCACCGCAGCCCCGGCAGAGCCGAGCCGGTCCAGGCCCTTGCCCCTGCTCCGCCCGCCGCCCGCCGCCCCCGGCCCCGCCCCCGCCCGCGGCGCCTCCCCCAGCGGCTCTGCTGCGCCCCCGGCGCCCCCAGACCCCAGCCTCCGGCGCCCAGCCTGAAGGTAGGAGCGGCAGCCCAGGCAGGAGGACGAGGAGGAGGAGGAGCCGTCGCAGGATGAAGGATCGGACTCAGGAGCTGCGGAGTGTGAGCTTGGGGGTGGGGAAAATGGGGGGAGGGACCCCAATATTTGGGGAGCGCGTGGGGGTGGAGTGGGGCAGGTGCTGGGTTGTGGGGGCAGATGATGAGACTGGAGGCGGGTGGCAGGGGCACCACAATTTCTGGCGGCACCTGATGTTCCCCAGTGAACCTGCATTTTGGGGACAGTGGCTGGGAGGTGCTGGGGGCCGGTGAGACGCCGGGGGCCGGAGAGGCTCCAGGGCCTTGGACACCCCCATTCCCAGGAGGGCCCCGGTCTAACCTGGGATGGGAAGAGTGAATGTCAGGAGGGAACCGGAGGGTGCTGTCCGCCGGCCGCGGATTTCGGGATCGGAAGGCTGGGCTGTTACTGGGCCAGGCTGAGTCCAGCAGGACCAGACGTGGGGGGTGCTCTGGGGAAGGACACAGGTTGGGACCGAGATGCCCACACCTGGCCGGGAGTGAAGTGTGTGTGTGAGTGTGTGCGTGAGTGTGTGCGTGCGCACGTGCGTGTTGCTCCACGAGAAGGGGGCACCTCAGGCGCAGGAGGGAAGGGGCTGCCTCGGGAGACGGCCAGAGGGCCCGGGCCTGAGCCGGGGTGACCCCGGAGGCTGGAGGTGGGGTTGCAGAGGAGAAGGAGGAGGTTCCAGGCACAGGGCGGCGGAACTGGGCTGTCTGACAGGGACTGTGCTCTGCGGGGGAGCTGCCCCTGACAGCCGGGCCGGCGGGCGGCCGTGGGCCCGGTCTGCAGGCCTGAGAGGCCAGGCCCCGGAGTCTGGCCCGGCGGCGAGTTGTGCTTGGGGGGCTGGTGTCTGCAGTGAAGGCTGCCGATTGGAGGGGCTGGGGAGAGGGACCTGGATGAGCCTGGTGTCTGGTGGGGAGGAGGCTGGGGATTTGGAGAGATGACCCGGGGCTCCAGGAGGCAGAGCTGACCTGCTGTGGCCCCAGGTCTTGTGGTGAATAAAGCACCCGCCCCAGCTCCTTTACTCCGTTTGACGGGTCAGGGAAACCGGGGCTCAGAGATGGGCAGGGACTAGCCCAAGGTCACCAAGCAAGTGAGTGGGAGGATCAGCCTGGAATGTGGGTTTCCTGTTTGCCAAGTTGACACAGGACTCTGCTTTTTTGGCCTTTGAAACAGTCTCAACATGAGGGGGGGTGGGGGGGGGGCGGTGAGGGGCGGGGTAAAAACTCTTTGGAGAGCCCCCTGGATTTGGGGTGGGGAACCAGGTTCCTAAGACAAGAGGTAGGGGCTTGAGGCCAGTGATTGCTGTCTCTGGGGAGAGATGGGCTGGCAAGTGGGAAGGAAGCAGGAATTGGTGGTCAAGGGAGGGAATGGTGAAGGTTTATTTCTTTATTAAACTTACTGAATAGGCATCAGGAAAACAGCAATAATAAAAAACAACCAACACTTATGTGCCAGACACTGTTCTAAGGTTTATACGTATTAACTCATGTTGATTGTCACAGCAACTCTAGGAGGCTGGAACTAGTGTTAGCCCATTTTAAAGATAAGGAAACTGAGGCCAGAGAGGTTAAGTAACTTAACCGAAGTCACGTAGCTAATAAAAGGCAGCCAGGCAGGGGCTCCATCCGGACTCTAAACCGCCCTTCTCTCAAGAAGTCGTTTTCACCCAAAGCAGGTTGCCGTCCATGATTTTTTAGACCCTCGCCCGCCTCCTGGAAAGGCGGGTAGACTGAGAGACTCCCTCATTTCATAGTTGAGGAAACTAAAGCCCAGAGATGGTTAAACAACTCGCCCACGGCTCCACGCACAACTAGCAAGTGAGGAGTTGAGATTTGAACCCAGAGCCCCTGCTGCTAAGACTATCCGTGACTCCAAAATCCAGAGAAATGGAAAGTGGGTTGGGGTGAGGTGGTGGAACTGTGGTGGAATCAGAGAGAGGAGGAGGGAGGGGAAAGGGATGGAGGAGGAGGCAGGGGATGGGAGTCTTCATCTGAGTGGGTCAGGGGACCCTGCCCAGAGGTGAGGACTCTGTCACTCGGGCTCCTGGGGGCAGCGAGGCGGGAGGGGTGGGAAGTGGTATGGAGGGTGAAGGGCTGGGCGCCTGCTGGTGGCTCTGCTGTTAGTCATAGCTCTGGGAAACTGGAGATTTGGGAGGGGGTGGGTGGAGAGGAAAGAAGCTGCCAGATGCAAGGAGTGCTGAGGGTCTCCTGCCAGAGTTAAGAGCAAGGAGGCTGGGAAGCAGGAGAAGCTGCGTAGGGCGTGGGAGGCCTGGGAAAGGGCTCTCTGGGAGGCTGAGAGGGATGGGGGCAGTGGTGGGAGGGGATGTCCGCCCAGCAGGTGATTGTCTTTCCGACAGTGCTTTAGAGTTCCCAAGGGGTTGTCGGGTATGTTTATCACATAGCAGTTGAGGGCACAGATTTGGGAGTCAGACGGTTTGGGTTCAAATCCTGACTTTGCTACTTCCTGTGTGACCTTGGGTAAGTTGCTTAACCTCTCTGATGGTCAATTTTTTCATGTGTGAAATCAGAGTAATTGACAATTTGCAGGGTTATCCTAAGGGTTGAAACTAGTTAGTTACTATGCAAAAAGTGCCTAGAAGAAGCCCTAGTGCCCAGCAGTACTCGAATGTTTGTAATTCCACAGCTGACTTGTTTATTTCTCTTGAACCCTTGAGATGGGCAGGATGTGACCCTAATTTATTTTAGAGTAAATTGAGGGCCACACAGGTAACCTGACTTGCTCAAGGTCACACAGCTGTTAATGGCAGAGCCAGGGTCAAACCAGGATTTTCTGTCTCCCGTGTACCAAACCCCTTTGGTTGGGAGCTGGGAGGTGCTTGGCTGGAATGGAGGCTGCAGTCGGGGTTAATCGGCTGGATTGGTGTCCCAGGATCCACAAACGGGCCAGGGACGGGGCTCTAGAGGAGAGGAGGGAGGGCAAGGGGACAGAGAAGGCTGGTGGGAGAGAGAAGGCACCAGGAGAGACGCTGTGGGCTGAGGAATGGGAAGGCTGGGAAATGGAGGCGGGTGAGGCCTGCGCTGAGGGAGGCTGGACGCTGAGGCCCGGTGGGAATGGGGGCTGTTAGAGGACCAGTCCTGTGCCCGAGGGCCGGCCGAGTCCTACCTGCGGCGCTCAGGTGTGGACAGGCACAGCGGGCGCTTTGGAAAGGCAGGCCTGAGAGGACAGGAAAGAGTAGCCCCGTCTGTGCCAGAGGGACCGAGACGCAGAGCGCCCTGGGTGCCGAGCCGGGGCCAGCCCGCTGCGCGGGGCTTCTTTCTGCTCTTCAAACAGCAAGGCTGCCCGCCCCGCCCTGCCCCCCCCCCCCCCCCCGCCCCGCTTCTGAGGACCTTGCACTTGTTGTCCCCTCGGCCCAGAGTGCGGGTCCCTCTGTTGCATGCTCTCCCCTCTGCCTGGAACACGCTTCCCTCTGCCGTGAACTCTGTCCCCCAGGCTGTGGCACAGTGGACTCCTCAGGACTTAGCTCAAGGGTCAGCCCGGGAAGGCCCTCCCTGGCCGTCCGGTGTAAAGCCGCCCCTGGCTCCTGCCTCTCTATCACTCCCCTGGCTTCTCTCTCCCCTGCTCCTTAGCACAGCCTGACACTGTCTTGATCGGTTTTCATTGTCTGTCTCCTGGAGGCAGGACCTTCTTCCTGTCTCGTTCGCCACTGTTTCCAGAGCACCTGGGAGAGAGCTTGGCGCCCATCGTGCATCCTGGTCCGATGAATGAGTGACTCAGTGGGGCGGAGGGAGGATGCGGAAGGGAGTAAGTGGGAAGCAGGGAAGGCAGAGGAGAGAGGTGGGGTGGGGGGGCTAGCCCAGATGCTGGTAGAAGGAGAGGCCCAGGTCAGGGCGCAGATGGGCAGAAGGGGGGAGACAGGGGAGACAGGCTGCTGCCTCTGGATCAAGCGATGCTTGCACCCCTGAGGAGCACGTGTGAGCACGTGTGTGTGTACATGGGCCCATGTGTATTCACTCACACATGCACACACACACTCTGTGACTTTTCTGTCACCCAATTCCCGTCTCTTTCCACCTCTGTTTTAGTCACCCTGTCACCATCAGTCGCTTTGGTCAGTGACTTGCTGGCTCACATTGTCCCTCTCCTCCTCCCATCTCCCCATCTGTCTATGTTGTCTCCTACTGCTGACATCCACACAAGGGCCCTTGGTATCTAATGGGGAAGGACTGAAGCTGGAGGCTTGGATCTGATCCGATTACCCCTGTTCCCCAGGCAGCTCCCGGGGTGGCCAGGAACTCGACTCTCTCATTCCATCCTCAGGCGCTTGAGGGGTGTTGAGCCGTAAAGAGCAAAGTGTCTGGCTTCATATCTAGGCATCGCCCTATCCGCACCCATCAGCTATATAATCTTGGGCAAGTTACTTAATCTCCCCATGCCTCAGTTTCCTCATCTGTCAAATGGGAATATGGATAGTTTCTAGTTCATGGAGTGGCTGTAAGATTAAACAAGAAGTTCAAAGCACTTGTAACAGGGCCCAGCTGGTAACCAGTACATATGTGTTGTGTTAGATGTACTAGAGATATATAATTCTTTTTTTTATATATATTTTATTGATTTTTCACAGAGAGGAAGGGAGAGGGATAGAAAGTGAGAAACATTGATGAGAGAGAAACATCGATCAGCTGCCTCCTGCACATCTCCCACTGGGGATGTGCCCGCAACCCAGGTACATGCCCTTGACCGGAATCGAACCTGGGACCTTTCAGTCCGCAGGCCGACGCTCTATCCACTGAGCCAAACCGGTTTCGGCGATATATAATTCTTTTTAAAAAATATTTTTTATTGATTTCATAGAGGAAGGGAAAAGGTGAGAGAGAGAGAGAAACATCAATGATGAGAATCATGGATTGGCTGCCTCCTGCATGCCCGCCACTGGGGATTGAGCTACAACTCAGGCATATGCCCGACTGGGAATTGAACCGTGACCTCCTGGTTTGTAGGTCAACTGAACCACACTGGCGGGGGCTAATTCTTTTTTTCTTTTAATAAAATTTTAATTAATTAATTTATTTTAAATATATTTTTTATTGATTTCGGAGAGGAAGGGAGAGGAAGAAAGAGATAGAAACATCAATGATGAGAGGGAATCATTGATTGGCTGCCTCCTGCACATTGGACCGAGCCCACAACCCAGGCATGTGCCCTTGACCGGAATCAAACCTGGGACCCTGCCCTGACTGGTTTGGCTCAGTGGATAGTGTCGGCCTACGGACTGAAGGGTCCCAGGTTCGATTCCAGTCAAGGGCATGTACCTTCGTTGCGGGCACATCCCCAGTGGGGGTTGTGCAGGAGGCAGCTGATCGACGTTTCTCTCTCATCGATGTTTCTTACTCTCTATCCCTCTCCCTTCCTCTCTGTAAAAAATCAATAAAATATATTAAAACAAAACAAAAAAAACCTGTGACCCTTCGGTCCACAAGCCGACGTTCTATCCACTGAGCAAACTCCTCACACAAGCACATACTATTTTTTGTTGTTTTGTTAATCCTCACCTGAGTATATTTTTTCCACTGATTTTTACCAGTAGAGAGAGTGGAAGGGAGGGAGGAGGGAAAAGAGAGAAACATCGATGTGAGAGAGACACATCGATTGGTTGCCTCCTGCACACTGCCCAACTGGAGCTGGGATGGAACCTGCAACCCAGGTGTGTGCCCTTGACCAGGAATCAAATCCAAGACCCCTCAGTTCAGGGGCTGACACTCGAACCACTGAGCAACACCAGCTAGGGCAAGGACATGATTTTTAAACATTTTTTTTTTAAATATATTTTATTGATTTTTCACAGAGAGGAAGGGAGAGAGATAGAGAGTTAGAAACATCGATGAGAGAGAAACATCGATCAGCTGCCTCCTGCACATCTCCCACTGGGGATGTGCCCGCAACCCAGGTACATGCCCTTGACCGGAATCGAACCTGGGACCTTTCAGTCCGCAGGCCGACGCTCTATCCACTGAGCCAAACCGGTCTTGGCTTAAACATATTTTTTAAAATATATATTTTATTGATTTTTTACAGAGAAGAGGGGAGAGGGATAGAGAGTTAGAAACATCGATGAGAGAGAAACATCGATCAGCTGCCTCCTGCACACCCCCTGCCGGGGATGTGCCCGCAACCCAGGTATATGCCCTTGACCGGAATCGAACCTGGGACCCTTCAGTCTGCAGGCCGACGCTCTATCCACTGAGCCAAACCAGTCAGGGCGACATGATTTTTAAAAATTGATTTTAGAGAGGGAGAAAGAAAGAGAAACATCAATTGGTTGCCTCCCACACAGATCCTGGCTGGGGACCAAACCCACAGCCTGGGCATGTGCCCTGACTGGGAATCAAACCAATGACCTTTAGGTGCACGGGACACTGCTCCAACCAATGAGCCACACCAGCCGGGGCGAGATGCATATAATTCTTATCTTCATTTTGCTCATGGGGAGACAGAGGCTTGGATTGTCCAGGAAAGAGGATCAGGCACATTTGATCCTCTTTTCCTAGGTCGTCTCGTTTGCCCGCAGCCTCGCTCTTTTAGGCTGGCCAGCTTCCGGATATGGAGGCTGTGCTCATGATTGAACATGTAAACCCCAGGGCAGGAAGGACTGAGCACCTGTACAGCCCACCCATTTCACAGCTGAACTGGGGCCCAGAGAGGGGCTGAGATTCTCCTAGGATCACACAGCGAGTCGAGCGGAGGCGAGAATGCCTGGCTTCCTTGTGTGAGCTCCTCCTGCCGCCAGGCACCTCATGCTCTGCTGTCCTGGCCACGGGAGTTCAGCAGGAGTGAGGACACAGCAGAGTGGACTCTCTGAGGCCGGGTAGGAAGGGAAGGAAGGGTGGAGGGGAAAGAGCCTGGCATTTAGCACCGGACAGTTCGGGCCCCACCTCTGGCCTTATTTGCTGCGAAGCCTTAGACAGTTAGGCAGCTTCTCTGAGCCTGTTCGTCATCTGTAACCTGGGAGGGGAAGGGGTAATAGCCAGCCCCCACTTAGCGTTCATTTTCTCTCTGGCAGATGGGGCATCCTCCCCCCGACCCCGCCTGGTTTCATTGCCCCCCTGCCCCCCATTTGGGGTAGACATTATTGCCACCCAGCAAATGCAGAGGCTGAGGTCAGAGGGGAGAAGTCATGTGGCCTTCTAGCTACTGACTTGGGCAAATGCCTTGGCCTCTCTGTCTGTTTCCCCATCTACAAAAGGGAGCTATGATATCTCAGGAGGCTGTGTGTAAGAATTAGAGGGAGAGCCGAAACCGGTTTGGCTCAGTGGATAGAGCGTCCGCCTGCGGACTGAAGGGTCCCAGGTTCGATTCTGGTCAAGGGCATGTACCTGGGTTGCGGGCACATCCCCCATGGGGGGCGTGCAGGAGGCAGCTGATCGATGTTTCTCTTTCATCGATGTTTCTAACTCTCTATCTCTCTCCCTTCCTCTCTATAAAAAATCAATAAAATATATTTAAAAAAAAAAAAGAATTAGAGGGAGAGCCCTGGCCAGTGTAGCTCAGTGGGTTGGAGCGTCGCCCCATGCACAAAAGGTTGCAGGTTTGGTTCCTGGTCAGGGCACATACCTAGGTTGCAGGTTAGCTCCCCCGTCAGGGTGCATATATAGCTGCTTGATGTTTCTCTCTTACATCGATCTCTCTCTTTCTCTCTCTCTCTCCCCCCCTAAAATCAATAAAACACATTTTTTAAAAAATAATCAGCCGAAACCAGTTTGGCTCAGTGGATAGAGCGTCGGCCTGTGGACTGAGAGGTCCCAGGTTCGATTCTGGTCAAGGGCATGTACCTGGGTTTCGGGCACATCCCCAGTAGGGGGTGTGCAGGAGGCAGCTGATCGATGTTTCTCTCTCATGGATGTTTCTACCTCTCTATCCCACTCTCTTCCTCTCTGTAAAAAATCAATAAAATATATTTTAAAAATAATCAAATGGATAAATATATGCGGAGTGCCTAAAATGGTATCCATAACGCTCTGTGTAAATGTTTGCCATGATTATGATGTTGGTCAATGGTCCTCATGGAGTTTTAATGAAGATTAAATGAGATAACAAAATGGTAAGGTCTGTGCAAAGGTGCTCTTAAATGGCAGCATTTTGCCAGGATTTCAGGGCACAGAGCCTCCCCCAGATTGGACCTTGAGAGGGAGGTAGCTGGGGCAGAAGGGCTGGCAGGAGGTGGCCCCGTCTCCAGCTGTGGAGGCGTGTGGGGGAGGCCTTAGATGCCTACGGTTTCCCCACTCCTTTCAGCCTGGGCGCCCCTTTCTTTCTCCCCTCTGACTCCTGTTCCCTCATCTGTGAAATGGGGACAGTGGTATTTGCTCTTCCTTTCTCAGCAGGGCTATGGGGATCAAAAGGGATTATCGATGCAGAAGTGTTTGTGAACGGTAGCGGATTGTTAGCGCGGCTCTCTGTAATTATTACACCAAATAGGTCATACTTGGGGCCTCTGTCTTTTTTCCTGTCTCAAGGACAGGGAAATAGGCAGGTCGCGTGCCTCAGGGCAGAAGCTAAGGAACTGGCTCTGGGAACAATAGGAGAGACAGAAATTGGGCTTCAGGAAGTCTAAGTCAGCATGGGGAAGGGAAAGGGAGATAACAGGAAGGGGAGGCCTCGCGGCCTTGAGGGCAGCTGGGCTAAGTTGAGTGCTTAAAGGCAGAGAAGGGGTGCCAGGGGAAGGAGTCCTCATGGGGTAGCTTGCTTTTTTTTTTTTTTTTTTTTTTTTTAATGTATTTTTATTGATTTCAGAGAGGAAGGGAGGGGAAGGGAGAGAGAGAGAAGCATCAATGATGAGAGAGAATCATCGATCAGCTGCCTCCTACACGCCTCCCACTGGGGATGGAGCCCACAACCCAGGCATGTGCCCTTGGCCAGAATCGAACCTGGGACTCTTCAGTCTGCAGGCTGACCGCTCTATCCACTGAGCCAAGCCGGCTGGGGTGACATCTGGCTTTTTGAGGACAAAGCATCATGGGAGGCTGGTGGGGCTTCAGGGACGAGCCAAGCACCCCAAGTCTCTAAGGGCCAAGGTCTGTGGGGGTGGTCCCGGGTCAGGTGGGGGCTTGAGACCCATCAGAGTCCCAAGCCCTACCTGGTGCCACCCGTCTCCTGGGGCAGCTGTGGGCAGAGATGGAGGAGCCTCCCTTTCCTGGTGGATTTTGGGATTCTCTGGAAATTAAATGTCAGTGCGGAACACACTTTCCGACATGGTGTGGGCCCGTCTGCGGGAGAATTCCTGGAGTTTCCGGGCAGGGCGTGGGCAGGAAGCTGGTGGCTTCTAGAGTCCGGCTGGGTCTTCCCTGGGCTTTCGGTTCTTTCCAGGGCCATCCGGGCTCTGCGGATCCCGCCTTCACCCGCTGTCTGGATTGCAGCTAGGTCCCATCTGGCTGTCTAGGTTCGATCTGAGCTGTCTGGCATCTGTCTGTGCCGAGTCTGGTTCGGTCTGAGCCCGTCGGGTTCTGCCAGGGTCTGTCTGCGATCTGCTTGGACCCTGTTGAGGTTCCATGGGAGCTCTTCTCTTTAGACACCCCCCTCCCCCGGCCCCCGCTAGGCAGACGCTTTTTGGATCCTGTCTTGATTTCACTCAGGCTCTGGTACTGACCAGTAGATTCTGAGTGGTTCTTCCTGGGACTCAGGGTGAACCCTTTAAGTTTCCCGTGGGGCTGGTTAGGGCTGCAGGTGTACTTAAGCTGGGGGCTCAGCTTTTGTCCTCAGACTTCTGCCCCACGCAGAGAATCTTGAGTCAGGAGGGTAGCACCGGTGAGCCTCCCTGCCCCTCCCCTTTTCCCAGCTCCGAACGAGTGTGCAGACCTGAGGCTCTGAGGCTCTGAGGCTGGGAGACCAGCTCGGGGGGCCTCCCGGATGCCCGGGGTGCGGGTGACCGCGGTGTCCACACGAAGCAGCACGCAGCTCTGCCCTGGGTCTGCGTGTGGGTGAACGTCAGCCTGTTACTGTGTCTCCGCGTGGGTGTCAGTGGGCCTGTCTGTGTGCCTGGTGTGTGTCACTGGTCTCTCCGTGGAGGTGTGGGTGTGTAAATCCCTTTGTGTCTGTGAGCCCTGGGGGTGGAGGGCTGAGCAGCTGCAGGTTGCAACTAGGAAATCCAAGCAAGTGAGAGTAGGTGGGTGTGAAGTTGGAAGAGGCTGGATGAAAGCAAGTGAATACACCAAGGAGAGTCGGGGAGTCAGCGGGGCAGCGGGGGCAGAGCAAGCTGAGGGGGTGCGGGTGGGCAGGAGGAGGAAGACACAGGAGGGAGGGAGGTCGGGGTGCTGCTGTGTCTCCTCCAGCCCTCATGGGGCCTGACTGCTTGCTCAACCCGGCACCGCCCCGCAGCCGGCAGTGAATTGACCTTGTACAGGGGACGTGGCAGGGAGAGGGGCACGCAGGCCGGGAAGAAGAGGCAGCAAAGTGAGGCCTGGCCCCAGTGGCTGAGGGATGGTGGGGAGGTCCGGCTCCTGGGACTCCATTCCAGACCACTTCTCAGAGCCCAGAGCCGATCACTGCAAGGCCGACATTCAGCTGGTTGTTACAGCATTGAAACACCTCCGCGCTGGTTGGTTAATAGCAGGTGCTGTGCGTTCCCAGGGCCACATCCACCCCTGAGAGGCGCCTTTAGCTCATTCCCATCAGCTACCTGGCCTCTGGTGTGCTGCTCCACCCATGGCCAGTGTTCGTCCTGACTGCCTGGGGGCTGGCCGCGCACCCTGCCCATGGCCCCTCCCAGACTCCTGCTCTGAGCCTGGAGCTGGCAGCAGGGCCAGGGTGGGGCTGCTCATGGTCTCCACCTTGCTTTGTCTCCAGGCGAAAGACAGTGACGATGAGGAGGAGGTGGTCCATGTGGATCGGGATCACTTCATGGATGAGTTCTTTGAACAGGTAACTGAGTCTCCAATACCCCAGGCCCAGAACCTGGCCCCCAGCCCACAACTCCCCCCTCCCCACTCTCTAGTCCTCCACCCCTTGGCCTTTTACCAGTCCCTCTGGGTCTGCCCATTGCCCTGAACCCCGAGTGAGCCCCGTGGATGCCCTGTCTGGCCTGAAGACTTGCCTGGGCATCGCCAATTTGCCGCCCCAGGTGGAGGAGATCCGGGGCTGCATCGAGAAGCTGTCGGAGGATGTGGAGCAAGTGAAAAAACAGCACAGCGCCATCCTGGCCGCCCCCAACCCGGATGAGAGTGAGTGGTGCCGCGGGGCGGCCGGGGGCTGGGGCTGGGCTCCACCCAGACTTCTCACTCACTCTGGCCCCCTCCTCAGAGACCAAACAGGAGCTGGAGGACCTCACTGCAGACATCAAGAAGACCGCCAACAAGGTTCGGTCCAAATTGAAAGGTGAGGACTGCAATCCCCCACGAAGGAGAAAAAGGGCTCTGCCTCCCAGCGGCCGACAGGCCTTTCTGTCAGGAATGTCTGCACGCTTCTAGGAGCCAGGTTCTTGCACAGTGAGGAAGCACACAGCCCGTTTCCCTCCTTGCTCCAGATTCCTTGAAGAAAGAGACACGACAGGGAAATGAGGGAGAGGGGGCGAGCTGTCCAGATTGTATATGAGCTCTGCTGGTTCCATCAGAAAAATAGAGCCTCCCAACTGGCTTTAGCTTCACTAAGGCCTCGTTTCCCCAGAACAGGTGCCAGGCATGGTCCCAGGCACCCAGTAGGTGGGTTCAGCAAATGCTTCTGAATTGGTATCCTCGGCTCAGGACAGATTGGACTGTGTGGCTGACATCAGGGGCTGGCAAGCTTTCAGGAGGGACTTGCCAAATGCTCATGTATTCACTCTAATTTAAGGACTTGGGTGCTGGTAATAACCACCTTCCCCCAAGGCATTGTGGGTTGGGAACCTCCTTGCCGGCCGGTGCCAGGGGAATAGCAGTGTTACCGTGATGCTGCTCTGTCTGCTCATGGCAATCCAGCAGCAGACAACACTGGCCAAGCGCCTCCTCTGTCCGAGCCACGCTGCCGGGCTGTGGGGGACGGGAGCCGCGGCAGATGCCTGGGCCTGCGTGCTGTGACCTCGGTCCGGGGAGATGAGGACGGAGACCTGATGCCCTCCTGGACTCAACAGGAGGCCGTGCGTTAGCCAGGGCTGATCTGTACACACAAACCTTTTGCACTCAGGAGAGTGTGCGGGAAAGGAAAATGGCCTAAATAAACTGGGAGCACGTGCAGTACAAATCCAGGCAGAGGGAGCCCAACTGACACCATCACTCATTTGGACAAGTACCCTTCCCTCAGTAAGAAAAATGGAAGCAATTTCAAAGCTGGCTTTTTTTTTTTTTTTTTTTTTTTTTTTTGTAGCAAAATCCTTTCTTCCCAAATGAAATCTTACAAAGAACCCCAGTATATACAGCACATAAAAAGCCGGCTGTTCTGGCTGAACTGGGGCTGGAACACTCCCATCAAGTTCCCTCTCAAAATCAGGGTTCCATGGAACACAGCTTAGAAATAAGTCCCTGGGCTCCGTGATCCTTGGGCCCATCAAGCTCTCACCTTAATAGTCTCTCTGTTAGACCATGAGGAGGGCTCCATGGTTTAGGGGTTCAGGAAAAGGTCAAGAACCTAGGAAGAGTGGCAGGAGCTTCTAGAAGCTGACCTTCCAGACCCCAGAAAGAGGAGCTTCTCTTCTCCGTCTTCCTCCAGCTGTGTGGCGGCAGGAGCTCGGTTCTGTGTGCGGCGTTGAGTTGTTTTACCCATTCGAACCTCGGTTTCTGTCTGAAATGTGGATCGACATCACTGACCTCCCAGGGTTTTTGTAAGAAGTCAGTGAGGCTGTCAAGTGACCCCTGCACCCAGGGCTGGGCTCCAGTCCCACGTGGGGCAATAGGATCCGAGTCTGGACCGGAGCCTGACCTCCCTGGGGCGCGTCTGTGCTTGGGCCAATGCTGCCTCAGTCACTGCCCCGCATTGCTGCAGGGAGCGGGGTGCCGTCCATAGGTCCCTGCTGCCAGCCGAACGGAGAAGTGATGTTCTCAGGGCCCGGCTGGAGGCCCTTCCAGGGCTGAGAGGACCCGGTGGCGATCATCCCGCTGCATCTCCGAGCCCAGGACATCTTACCACAAGCTGTTTTTTTTTTTTAGAAAATCTGAATAAGTGTCAGGAGGGCATGATCGGGAAGCAGAAACCCCAGTTAATCTGTGCGCTTTTCCAGAATCCTTTAGAAGTGGGAATTCCGGGACAGGGTACCTGGTAGGGCAGGGGGAGAGCTGTTTTCCCTATGGAGCTTCCATCCACTCACATAGAATTTGCCAAGGAAATGGTGGCCTCTGAGCCACCTGGAAGTGCTCGCCTTCCACGGAAAACCCCAGGGTGGGCTCCGGCCCCTTCCCGAGCACGCGGCGAGCGAGCTCCCTGCACACGGGCCGTTCACAGTGGCCTGGGCCGCACTCCCTCGCGGGAATGGGCCGTAGTCACAGCTACGGGCTTTCCAAGGCCCAAGCCAACGACGGAACAAGTAGTGCCCTTCGGTCTGGTGACTCCCCGGCCCTCAACCTCCCTCCCACCTGCCCTCCTGACCCCTCAAACGTCTGTCCCTTTACTTTTCGGCCTCCTGCCCCTCACCATGGATCCTTTACTGTCTGCCTTCGCCACGGGTGTGACATCTCTTCACAGGCCTGGGGCCTGCCTCGGGGTGTCGGCCCTTCCTCCGTCCCGGACCCCCGCCCCGCACGCCCCGGGTCTGCGGCCCGTCACTGCATCCTCTCTCCCGCAGCGATCGAGCAAAGCATCGAGCAGGAGGAGGGGCTGAACCGTTCCTCCGCGGACCTGCGCATCCGCAAGACCCAGGTGGGAGGCGGGCCGGGCGGGGGCGGGCCTGGACGGAGCCGGGGAGGGGGTCGTGCCGGCGGGGGCGGGGCCGACGAACGGGGTTGGGTTACAGCGGGGGGCGGGGCCTGGACGGAGCCGGGGAGGAGTCGTGCTGGTGGGGGCGTGGCTACAGGGGAGGGCGGGGAAGACGGGCGGGGTTACAGCGGGGGCGGGGCCTGGACGGAGCCGGGAAGGGGGGTTCATGCTGGTGGGGGCGGGGCTACAGGGGAGGGCGGGGAAGACGGGCGGGGTTACAGCGGGGGCGGGGCCTGGACGGAGCCGGGAAGGGGGGGTTCATGCTGGTGGGGGCGGGGCTACAGGGGAGGGCGGGGAAGACGGGCGTGGCTACAGTGGGGGCGGGGCCTGGACGGAGCCGGGAAGGGGGGTCATGCTGGCGGGGGGCGGGGCTAAAGCGGAGGGCGGGGTGATGGGCGGGGTTACAGGGAGGGCGGGGCTACAGCCGAGCGCGGGTTCGGGTCACATCCTAAAATGCCCTGCCCGCTGGTTTGGCTGTAAGATAGGGAGACAAGCGGCGGGGGACTGTGCTTGGTGAGGGATTGGGGTGGGGAGTGATCACCCCTCCTCTCCACTCCACCTGTGCACTAACGGCTCCCCCTTGGTCTCTGCTCCCTGCCTCCTGATGTGTGTACCCCCACCCCAGCATTCTACACTCTCCCGGAAGTTCGTGGAAGTAATGACCGAATATAATGCGACCCAGTCCAAGTACAGGGACCGCTGCAAGGACAGGATCCAGCGGCAGCTGGAGATCAGTGCGTGCGCTTCCCCTCCAGACTCCCCAGGCCTGCCCAAGCCTCCTTCCAGGCGCTTCCTCTCGGTGGAGGGGCGCCTGGCCTAGGGCCCCAGGGGAGGGTGGTGTCCCGGGTCCCTGCCCCATCCCACCGCCTCAGCGCAGGCTGGCCCAGCCCCTGAGCATGGAGTCCTTCCTCCCCACAGCCGGAAGGACCACAACCAACGAAGAACTGGAAGACATGCTGGAGAGCGGGAAGTTGGCCATCTTCACTGATGATGTGAGCGCGGGCGGGGGTGGGTCTGTTCTGTAAAGCAGTTGCACCTCCTCCCCAAACGTAGGTTAGACTGAAGGGCCTAAGTCCACCTGGAATAGCTGGCATCGCAAGGCCTGGGTCTGGAGCTGGGGAATTCCAGGGGAGCAGAGCAGGAAGGCACCCCATAAAATGGCAAACAGTAGTGTGCCAGGCGCTGTTTTAAGCACTTTACACATTCACATTTACCTACTAACCTCATTCAGTCCTCACCACAGCCCTCTGAGGGAGCCACATTTCACGGGGGAGGAATGGTGCCCAAAGAGGTTAAGTAACTAGGTGAGGTCACACAGCTGGGGGCAGAGCCAGTATTGGAATCCACGGTGAAAGTGCAGAGCTGGACTCTTCGGTGCTAAGATGCAGAACACCCTACTGACGCAGGCTCTTTCACCCAATGACTAATGTGCCTGCCTTTTGAAAATTTCTAAAAAACCCTGTTTTAGTTTTGCACACTGGCCTGCCCTTGTCATCTTGTATGTGAATGGATGGGCTTCCCCCAGCTGTAGTTCTTCTTTCTCTTTTGAATTTTACCCTGGCCTGTCAGTTCTGTCTATTTATGCTTCTGGTGGTGGAATGGCTCTATGTAAGGCTTCTAGACCAGGTTAAAGTATGTTCAGGGACTTTCTAGCATTTTGTTCCTTAGATAACTGGCCTTTGTTAAATTAGCTTCGAGCAAATTGATTGTGGGCGGCTAGCCTGGAGCTCTCAGCTCTGCTAGGCTGTCTGTCTGTCTGAGGACGGAGGGAAGCTGGTGAGTGGTCCTAAGAAGGCAGAGCTGAGCCCTGCCAGTTAACCAGTCAGTGCAGGGTGGTTGGCACCTTGCTTGAGGGCTGTGCAAGATGCAGACAGGCGCTGTGGTAGCTGACTTCTACAGTCAGGGAAGGCTTCCTGGGAAGTGGCATTGAGCTGAGCCTTAAGAGACAAGGAGCGTTTGGACAGGGGGAGATGGGCAAAGGACTCTCTAGTCCAGCGGTTCTCAACCTGTGGGTCGCCAACCTGTGTCGCGACCCCTTTGGGGGTCAAACGACCCTTTCACAGGGGTCGCCTAAGGCCATGGGAAAACACATATATAATTACATATTGTTTTTGTGATTAATCACTATGCTTTAATTACGTTCAATTTGTAACAATGAAAATACATCCTGCATATCAGATATTTACATTCGATTCATAACAGTAGCAAAATTACAGT
This sequence comes from Myotis myotis, assembly GCF_014108235.1. Lineage (NCBI taxonomy): Eukaryota > Metazoa > Chordata > Mammalia > Chiroptera > Vespertilionidae > Myotis > Myotis myotis. The sequence continues at coordinate 104,361,570 of NW_023416357.1, read as the reverse complement.
TATGAAGTAGCAATGAAAATAATTTTATGGTTGGGGGTCACCACAACATGAGGAACTGTATTAAAGGGTCTCGGCATGAGGAAAGCTGAGAACCATAGTGATTAATCACAAAAACAATATGTAATTATATATGTGTTTTCAGATGGTCTTAGGCGACCCCTGTGAAAGGGTCGTTCGACCCCCAAAGGGGTCGAGACCCACAGGTTGGCGACCCACAGGTTGAGAACCGCTGCTCTAGACAAAGGAACAGACTGGACAAAGACAGGGCGAGTGGACCACTTGCCAAACAGCCATTGGATAATTCTGGCTCCTGTTGGATAACAGGAGATGAGGGTAGAAAAGAAGCCGGGGCCTTGACTGCTAAGATAAAGGTGTGGCTCTAGCCGGTTTGGCTCAGTGGATAGAGCATCGGCCTGCGGACTGAAGGGTCCTGGGTTTGATTCCGGTCAAGGGCACATGCCCCGGTTTCGGGCTCGATCCCCAGTAGGAGGTGTGCAGGAGGCAGCCAATCAATGATTCTCTCTCATCATTGATGTTCCTATCTCTCTGTCCCTCTCCCTTCCTCTCTGAAATCAATAAAAAAATATTTTTTAAAAAGATAAAGGTGAGTACCCTATGGATAGGGGAGCCCTGGCAGGTTTCAGAGGAGAGGAGTGGCTTGATGTGGTCTGACCAGTGAATCTCTGAGAAGGGAGCGGCCTGGCTTAGGCCAGGCATCTGTGGGGAGGAGTCTCTCTTCCACCGACTCTTGAGGCGCCAGTGCACCCCTTCATTGTTTCTCCCCTTCTCATGTCATAGTCTCCAGGGGCTTGTGGGCACCCTGCCTTCTCACCTGGGCCTCCTCTGCTTGCTATTCTCCCTCCTCCCCCACCCCTTTCTCTCTGCTGTGTCTTCTTCCATTTCTCTGTCTTCCTTTGACCAGACAGGGGCCCGGATACTGGTGGGGCCTTGGACTCTGTCTCCCTTCCCAGAGCGTCTGTGGTGTGTGATAGAGGCAGCCCTGGGCTAAGGTGGAGGGCTGGGGGCAAGTTAGTTCTTGTAATTTAACAAACTTGTCTTCAGTGCTTCCTGTATGCCTGGCACTGTTCTTACCAATGTACACATATTGCTCCTCTGGTCTTCACAGCGACCATGAGGCGGGCACTATTATTATCCACGTTTTCTAGGTGGGGAAACAGGCCCGGGGAGGTTAGATCATTTGCCCGGGGTTGCAGCTAGTGAATGACAGCGAGGGTTGGACCCAGCGCTCTGGCTGCAGGCTCTGGGCTGTTACGGGAGTGAAGGGTGGTCTTCAGCAGCCGCCCCCCTCCCTAGATCAAAATGGACTCCCAGATGACGAAGCAGGCGCTGAATGAGATCGAGACGAGGCACAACGAGATCATCAAACTGGAAACCAGCATCCGCGAGCTGCACGACATGTTTGTGGACATGGCCATGCTCGTGGAAAGCCAGGTACGGCCTCTGCCCTGCCACACCATGCGGAAGCCGCCCCCCTCCCCGGGCTCCCTCTTCCAGCCCAGCCCACGCCCCCCCATGCACATACCCTCTGCAGGGCGAGATGATTGACCGAATCGAGTACAACGTGGAACATTCCGTGGACTACGTGGAGCGAGCTGTGTCTGACACGAAGAAAGCCGTGAGATATCAGAGCAAGGCCCGGAGGGTGAGCGGGGCGGGGAGGGCGGTGGGCCGGTGGGCTGGAGCTGGGGGCGGGGTGGGGCGGGGCTCTGGCCAGGGCTGAGGCAAGTGATGAAATTCTCTGAAAGGCCTTATCTCTGGCTCTGACCTCTTGGTTTTTCTGTTTTCTCTCCCCTCTTCTTTTCCCTCACACCCTCCCCCACATTTTTCTGTCTGTTTCTCTTTCTCTTAAACTGCCCCTCTCGCCTCCTCCTGTCCCATTGCCCTTTCTGCCTGCAGAAGAAAATCATGATCATCATTTGCTGTGTGGTGCTGGGGGTGGTCTTGGCGTCATCCATTGGGGGGACGCTGGGCTTGTAGGCCCACCACCCCTACCTCCCCCAGACCCTTCCCCCACCACATCGGGAGCAATACCCCCACGACCCCTTTCACTCCATCCCCTGCTCCAGGCTCACCCCCAAGACAGACCCAGGCAGCCCTCTCCTTACCCCACCCCCCCATCAGACCCTGGAGTCCCTGGACCTCACTGCACCATGGACCCTGCCCCACATAAATAGCAGCAGGCGTGACTACACATGCACACCAACATGCATGCCGCCGGCACGTGCTCGAGACGAATGGACACCCCAGCCTGTGTGTGTGCGTTCACAGATGTGTGTAGAAGCACCGCAGCACCCTTCTTGCCCCCACCTTGTCTGTGTGTCGTCTTAGCTTTCCCCTTCGCTCGGCTGTTGTGTAGACTGTGGCCGGGATCACACAGCAGCCACCAAGCCCTGCTCTGTCTTCTGTGAATAGGTGTGTGTGTCCACAGATCTGTGGACACATAATTTGTGTACATGGAATTTTGTGTTTGAGTGTTTGAATCTAATGCAATAGCACTTCTTCCACTGACACCCCTGCCCCCACACCTGCTATAAACGGGGCAGGTTGTGCGTGTGAGATGGTCCTTCCCAGAGGATCCAGGTAGGCCCAAGTTCACGGGCCATGGCAGGCACCCCACCGAGATGTGGCGCAAATCTTCCTGGTTTAGTCACCCCAGGCCTGGGTCCCGGGGGAGAGAGAGAGAGAGAGAGAGTGTGTGTGTGTGTGTGTGTGTGTGTGTGTGTGTGTGTGTTGTGAGCCTTGGAGTTGAGCCAACGTGAGTGGAAGCATACACGTATAAATAACCTCGCTTGGCTTGTATATACATGTGCATTTCCCAGCAGGTGATGCGAGAACTGTATGTCTCAGGATCTGCCCGAAGTGCTGGCAGGTCTCCCCAGACAGAGCATCCATGCTGCGCCCTGGACATGGCTGGGCGGGCACAGGACGCGGTTTGGACGGTCCGTGTGAGCGTGTGCGCGCACTGGCACGGAGGCTTGCTCCACGGTGTTTGTCCCGTTTATATATGCGCACACGTTTCTCTTTAAGGTCTCGCGCCCCATCCAGGCTTGTCTATGCAGATTGATTTGCCCCTCCCTCTCTCCCCGGAGCTGCTGCCAGCAGCTGGTCATGGCCACACGCTGCAACATCAACGTTGTGCAACTGGCACATCCCGCCCTGCCAGGTGCCAGAGCCCCTTCTCTTCCTCTGTGTCCCGGCCAGAGGACAGGCCTGCACGCGTGAGGGCTGGGACACGTGTGCTCACTCATGCCCCAGCTCAGGAGGCCTCGTGTAGGTGACCACACCCAGGCACACAGCAGCACGCTGGAGCACACGTGCCTGCTGCCATGGGCATGGCGCCCATACAGGCCTGCCCCCATTTGCACATGAATGCCTCCTGGAAGGGCCAGCATGAGGACATCAGTGATGAGGCCAGTGTGGAGAGTCACCCCAGACAGCTAGGGAATGAGAGCCTTCCTGCCTTCCGCACACTTATCTCAGAATATGGTGCCCTCGCCCCATTTGATGCTCTGGGCTCCATCTCAGGGGCCTTGGTTTGGGGAGCTGTTTGTCGCAGGTGCACTGGAGTGGCCAGTGTGGCAGCAGCCACTCGGGGTGGGCTAAGTCCCGGGATCCATCCCCTGGACACATTTGCTGAAATGTCTGCAATCGCTGCTCCCCAACCAGGGTGAGATTGAGGGTGGGCACAGGCCCGGGTTTCTGATGGTGAGGAAAGGGCTAGCTCCTCCCTTGTGTAGGCGACACATGCACAGGTGGGTTCGTGCGTTTGGTGGCTGATGGGAGGTACATGAGCAAAGGATAATGTCAGAAGCCCCCGCACTCCGTGGCTGAGGAACATGGACCCACATATACAGGACTGAACACACAAGTACAGGAATGTGCCCTGCCCTCGGGGTGGGCATCCGTGTGCACAGGGCAAAGGACTCAGGGTTGTGTGCAGATCATTTCCCAGGATTCCGCTTTATGTGAAGTGTGTGTGTGCGTGTGTGCGTGTGACAATGCAGATGTGACCTGGGACACAGTACCCTCCCCACCCCCATGCCAGCTCCTCCCTGCTGGGCTGTTTGGGCTCTGCTTGTGTGTGGCCAATACGTGCAAACCCCAAGCTGTGCTGTCCTGAAGAGGGGCGCCTGACTGCATTCCCAGAATGCCCTTCTGCAGGACAGGAAGTGGCCCTGTGTCTGCCGGCAGCCCTCCCGCTCCCTTTTCACTTCTTTGGGGACGTCAGAGAGGACCCTAGCACTTCCCCGCCTCCCCCTTTCCTTCCGGTTGCCTGGCCAGGACACCCTTCCGCCCAGGTGTTTCCCCCGCACTCCCACAGCCTGGGGGCCACCAGGAGGCTGGAGCCAGGGCTGGAGCCAGGCAGCTGCCTCCTTGCGTGGTATTAGGCCCACAGCTGCCCATCCCAGCGTCAGACCAGAGGATCCCGAGGTCTGCTGTGCCCCAGCCTCCACAAGTCCCAGCCTCATATGATGTGTTTGCGTGTTGGCTGCTGTGTCCCATGTGTTCTGGAGTGTTGTCTGGGGGGGTGTCTTTTACGTGGTCTTGGAGGAGTGTGTGCTGCCCACCCTCCACACCTACAACCATGTGTGCCCGTGGGTGGTCGCTGGCCTGGCCAGGGCTCACTGCTTCCCTTTCCCTTCCCCCTTTCGCCCTAGCTCTGCCTCTCACAAAGCACACTGCGCGTGTCCATCCCATGTGCCTGTGGGTCGATGCACGCTCATGCCACGCCTTGAGCGTGTGTACATGATGTGTTCTATGCATTCACCCTGCCCCCCAGCCCGCCCCGCAAAGGACAAGATGGTGGCCCCCGGCTCCCTTCCACCCCACCTGCCCCCTGCCCGCTGTGCAGCCGTGTGCGTTGGCGTGTGTTTCCGTGTCGCTGGCGTGTCACGTGATGTAGCTGTGTTTGCTGACATGAGCCCGCCCCCTGTTTCTCCTTTGGTTTCTAGAGCTCTTTCCCTCGCCTCTCCAGAGGGGACAGGACTCTAGGGGCCTGGCTGGGGGCCCAGAGCCAGGCCGCCCTCTCCTGTTCGCCCTCAGAGACCCATTTCTCTCTATTGGTGACCAAGTTGCAAATGGATAAAACACAGGAAAATTCTGCCCTCTCTCCCCAGCCCTGCATGTCCTGTCCCCAGAGCCCCCTACCCCCACCCTGGGCCGGGTTGGGCCCCGTGGAACGGGAGAAATAGCAACCAATCCAACAGCGGGCGTGCTGCGTGCTCACTTCCTTCTGTCCCCAATGGGACGGGCGCCGCGGGGAGGGGCGACACGGGGAGGCAGGCCAGGGAGCTGGGCAGGCACTGGACACGAATGTAGATAAAGGAGTTTTAATCCAGGGCATGGGCAGGCACAGAGTTTCTGGGGCACCCTCAGGCAGAGACCTCACAATATTGCAGGACCTACATTTGGGTAGCGGGGTGGGAAGAAGTGAAAATATAGATTTCCTCAGCTTTCACTGAGGAGAATGAAAAGATACACACCTTAAGGTGATACACGTTTTACAATAATGGGGCTATGACCCTCCCCGAGGGACAGAGGTGGTAGGAGGAGCCAGAAAGCCTCTTCGTTCTGAGCCCAGGCCCGAGGGTCCTGCTTGGGCGGCAGGAGGCCAGCAGGAGGCCTGTGGAACTTGTACTCACTTCCTGCTAGAAAAGCCAACAGGATGGCAGTGAGAACCTCAGGGAAATCACAACCCCGCCAACCAGGCAGCAGGCGGGTGAGAGCGAGACATCCTGCCCTAGAACTGAGAGGCAGCAGGACACGGACGCAGTGCTCACGGCTTAGCATGAGGGCTCCAGGACAGCCGGTCTGGCTCCAGACCCGCCAGCCCTAGAGTTCAGCCTTCCCTCTCCATCGGGGCCCCGATGGATGTGCTACGCTGAGCTCCGGGCCCAGCTCCACTGTCACTGGGCTGAACTGTCCATGGCCTGCATCCAGCGAATGGTGCGGGTCCGGCTCTCCTCCCATGAGAACAGGGGCTCGTAGCCAAAATGGCGTTGAGCCTTGTTAGTGCTGACGGTGAAGGTGGTGTTGGCCATGGCCAAGGTGTATGGGTTGAGCAGGGGCGCATAGAGCAGAAGCGGCCGCAGGAGCCACTGCAGCAGGGCATTGAGGGCAGCCAGAAGCATCAGTAGCCAGTAGGGCAACAGCGGGCGGGTGCCCACCAGCCGTAGTCCGCAGGGGCCCAGGAACTCCATGTTGAAGTCCTCGTAGCTCTTATAGGGTGACTTGTCATAGCAGAAGTACACCTGGCCACCCATCAATGCCGGTCGCTGCTGTAGCTCCCGCGCCACCAGCACATGCATCCAGGCCACGTTGCCTGCCAGAGGGAGCGGGGAGGACATGCCCCTGGGTGTCCCTGTGATCATGTAGCTGCTGCTCTCCCTGGCCAGCCCACACACAAGCCACCTCCTCTTTGGGCCCATGTAGATGCTGCCCCCTCCTCTCCCTCCGCCTATGACTGTTGTGTCTGCCTTCCCAACTTGCAAGGATACTGTTTCCCTGTGGCCCACACCTCCTCGTCCACCCTAGCCCATGTACAGGCTGTTCTTTTCTCTGCAGGGAACACACGGCACCCCTCCCAGAACCATGCAGGTTCTTAGCCTCACCCCTGCCTGGCCCGGGCCTCACCTACATAGACCCGTCCGTGCTCCACAGAGGCTGGGATGGCCCGGAAGAGCCGGCCTCCCAGGCGCAGGCCCTGGTAATAGATGTCCCTCATGATCTGGTGGCCTTCACCATAGATGCCGGTGGGACGCAGAGCACATGTCACCAAGGGCAGCCCCCCACGGACCTGACAACAAAAGGTAGGCACTGCTGAGACCTAGGACCCAGCGGCCTGCCCTCTTCAAGCTGGAAATAGCAGGGAGGTGCCAGCCGGCCGTGGCTCTGCAGCTCGCCTCACCTTCCTTCCATTGGCTTCCAGGACCAGCTGCTCAGCTCGGGCCTTGCTGGAAGGGTAGGGATGTCTGTGCACTGCTTCATAGGGGGTGTCCTCATTGCCCCTAGTGGGGGAGAGAAGACTCTTAATGCTGAGGGGAGATGGGCTCTGAAGGTATTGGGGGGGACCCCAGCTCACCTGTAGAAGGGGTGGCCTTTGATGTTGGGCCCCACAACTTCCATGCTGCTCGTGTACACCAGGAACTGTGTTCCAGTCTGCACACAAGCCTCAATCACATTCTTCGTGCCTGGGGAGGCGGGGTGCGTGTCCAAACTGAAGCTTCCTCCCTCTCTGTACCTTTCCCCTTCCCATCCCCAATCTGGATGAAGGCGTATGGCTTCCTTCCCCAGGCCCAGGGAAAGCCACACAAGTTGGTGAGGGCTGGCCTTCTATCACAGGGACAGGAGTGCACACAGGACTGTTTGACGCAGGAGAATCACAGAGGTCAAGGTTAGAGCGGGGGGAGGGACACAAACAGTTACGATCAGGCCATGGGCCGGTATTACGTGCATTAGAATGGCGGGGGGATATCTCACCCTGCACGTTGACCTCATGGATGGTCTCAGGACTGGCCTTCCCAAACACGTCCACCAGCCCGGCTGTGTGGATGACCACATGGGCTCCAGCCACAGCCGCTGCCACCTCGTGGGCCTGGGTCACATCCCCCTGGATGGCAGTCACCTGCACTGGCCCTGGTAGGGGTAGGGCAGCCAGAGGCAACGTCAGAGCTGAGCCCGCATCAGCTGTTTGGTTCAGCCCACACCCCTGGGAACCACATGCTTCCAGTGTGACTCACTCACCCCATTCCTGCGCACTGGAGAACACAAACAGGCATCACCCTTTCCACCACAGCAAAGGGAGTCCACGCCCTCCCCCCAGCTCCCCTCCACCATCACCTGTCTTCAGCTCCTCCAGCCAGGGACCCAGGTGCAGGTCAAAGATCCGCAGCTCACGGAGCCGGGGTTCCTGCTGCAGCAGCATTCGGACCACATGCTCCCCCAGGAAGCCACAGCCACCTGTGACCAGGTATACCAGCTTCTGGGCCTGTGCCGAGTCTGCCATGTCCTGCTAGGGAGAGACCCTGGTTCACCTGAGCTGCCTGCGGTGTGCGACCTGCCCCAGCACCGGCAGCCCACTGCTTATTCCTTGAAGGGGCCTCTAGCCTAGTGGACTGGAGCAGTGACCAGGGGCCACAACTGTTCCTAGTGGGTGAGCAGCCAGGCTACCTGCCCTCTGACCCTGCTAACTGGTTACTGAGATATGGTGAGGGCTTGCAGGAAGGACTCTGTTTGAGGTGGAGGGGAGGTTCTGGGATAAAAACAGAGTGGGGGAGGGAGGGAGGGAGGGAGGGAGGAGGGAGAGGAGAGGGAGGTGGGCAGGGCTGGGCTAGGGAAGGGGACCTCAGACATCAGCTCTGCCTACCTGCAGCCACAGTCCCAGGGTGCCCAAACTAGCCACCAGAGCTGGTCTTCTCTCGTTTCCGGCCAGCGATAAATGGTTGTCCCCTTCCGCTTGCTCCTCCCTCCTGGCCATTCCAGGAACAGACCAGCCCAGCCTCCACCCCTCCTCTCCTACTCTCTTGCCACAGGGCCCCCCCTGGTGGCCACTGTGCTCCACTGGCATCCGGTTCCAGCCAAGAACTTGGGGAAGAGGGTCGGGAAAGCCAAAACCTGCTGGATGGGCACTGAGGGGCTTGGGGGAAGGGATGGAATAGGCAGAGTGACCTCACTCCTGCATGTCAGTCCTTGCCTCATTTTGGATTTCCCAGGAGGCCAGAAGCCCAGCAGCAGCTGTGGTTCTGGGAATGGAGGCCTGACCTTGGCCAGGTCTGGCTGGCCTTGCTGGGGGATTTCTAGGGGGCTGTGCCAGCCTATCAGGTGGCCCAGAGCAATGGTGGCTGTCTGCGGGTCTGGGTTCTTGCCCCATAGCCCCTCTACCCACCCCAACCCCAGGCAATCCATTTCCCCCTCTTCACTTGCCCCACCCCGTCCTCAACCCCCATCCCACCCTACTCTCCCAAAGATACTGACCAAGCACTTTTTGTACAATAAAGTTTAATCACAATTATAAAAATGTGGCATTGGGTTTGCGCTATTAACATATGTACAATCCAGCCCAACAGGAAGGGCCCGCTCCCCCCGCCATCCTGGCCTGGCCCAACCAGAGCTTAGACACCAGGGTAGAAGGGTGACCCACAGGGTCTGGCAGGAACAGAAGATGAGGCAGGGTTCCAGGCACGGAGTCCCTAGGACTGGGGGGCACAGGGCCCCCCTCCCCAGGGGGAGAACATGGCCACTGCCCCTAGAGACCCCTAAACTGGGGAGGGGTGCACGCAGGGCACAGAAGGGAAGTCCCCATGAACACAAAGCAAGAGGGCTGTGCAGCCCCGAGAACAGGATCTATACAGGCTGGCACCCCAGGTTTCCACAGGAAACAGCTCTGGCAGCTACAGAACATTTACAGCTTCTTCTCCGCAAAGAAAAAAATGAGGGGTGGGCGGCGGGGTGAGGGGGGGGCAGGCGCTGCCGGCGGCGGGGTGGCGGGGGCAGGCGCTGCCTTAAGGGACTGAGGCTCCCTTGCAGGGCTCGGGCCCGACTCCATGTTCAGAGATGGGGCGTGTGGGCCCTCCTGAGCCCACTAAGGCTGGGGTGCTGGGAGCTCAGGGCACCAAGGGGAATAAATAGGGGGGTGGGCGCCCGTCTGCCCACCTCAGTTGAGGGAGCCCCGGCAGCTCTCGGTGCCGCACAGACACGGGATCTTGTTGTCCTCCAGCGGAAACTTGTAGTCGTAGGTGATCTCCTCGTCCACGCCGATGGGCTGCTTGGAGTAAATCACGATCTTCTTCTGGGACTCGATGGTGATCACCTTGGCATAGCAGTTGGGCTGCAGGAGGGAGCAGAGTGAGCTGGGTGCCCTCTGCTTGGACCCCACCGCCCTGGCCAGGCCCCAGCGCACCGTGCAGCAGTGGTTGATGAACCTCGCCAGGTTGCCACACTTGGTAGCATCGATGATGGTGTCGTGGTCCACCCGGAACAGGTAGCTGCTGCCAATGCCCTCCTGCACGTAGCGCTTCTCCCTCATATCGGCCACCATCTGGTGGGATGGGGTGCGACCGTCAGGGACTGCCCCTCGGGGGGTAGCCTCTGTGACTGGGGGTCTGCAGTCTCTCAGCTGCCATCCTGGGGCCATAATGACCTGTCCTGGGTCTGTAGCTCTCTCTCTGGCTCCCACTAACCCAACCTGTGGACACTCCTGACTTGGCTTCCAGGAGCCCTCCCTCTAGTGGCCAACCCTACACCTTCACTGCCATTATCAGCCACCCAAGAGGACCCCAGGGACATGGGCACTGGGCACTGGCTGCTCCTGGAGTGTCTGCCTGGCCCCCAGTCTACCGTGGGGCTGTGGCACTTCCCAAGATGAGTGGTCATTTCACGGACTGAATTCTACTCATCTCTCCTCCCAGGACCCTCTCTCCAAAAAAGGCTCCCGCTGGCTGCTGCTGGTTGTCCACATTAGGACCCAGATTCTTGCAGGAGGAGCAACTGCTATTTCCCAGAAAATGGGCGCCACAACCTCCGCGCCCTTCCCTTGGGTGGTCTCTCCCAGGGCTTCGGCGGCTGGCTCGGTGCGGGACTCCTCCCCAGCTTCCCTCTGCAGCCAGGGCCACCTCAGGGGAGCTGCTGGTGCCTCCTCATCTGAATCACACATCTCCTCCTCCTCACGCCCCACCTCACTGGCAGCCCTTCCTGCTCCCAGCTGTTAGAGGCAGCGCCCTGAGAAATGGCCTCACCGCCCCCCTTGCTGTCACTCTGCAGAGCCAACGGGGTTGCCTGTCTTGCCAGCTGCCTTGGACCCACAGACTCCTGCTACCTTGGCTGCCACTGCGTAGCCCAGGAAGCCCACCTTGGACTGGGATCTCTGCAACAGCCCCCACTCCCACCGCACTGCTGTCTCTAGTTCTCTCTCCACACTGCAGCCAGAGGGAGCCCACAACCTCCCAAGTCCTCTCCTGTTTAACACTTCACAGCAACTTTCCTCTCTCACCATCGGTCCAAACTCATTCATGTGGCTCCTAACTTCTGGGGAGCCTGGCCTCCCCTGCCCCTCCTGCTGTATGTCCCTGCCTGACCCAAGTTTCCGATCAGCCACAGTGCCCTCCTTGTGCCTCCCTCACCTGAGCCCGGGGGGTTCAACATCCTTTAGGCTCCCGGTGTAAACATCACTGTGTTCCAACCACCCAGTCTCTCCGAACCTCCCCTTTTGTAACAAGCAAACACCATCCTTTACTGTAGTTACTTGTTCAATGCCTGTCTTCCCCACTAAACTGAGGTCCTTAAAGGGAGAGATACTATTAGCCTGGGCTCTTGCTGCATCATTAACATCCAGTTTACTGCTTTACTAGTGCCCATTACTAGAACAGAAGGGAGGGAGGGAGGGAGGGAGGGAGGGAGGGAGGGAGGGAGGAAGGGAGGGAGGGAGGAAGTGGTGTCAATGGCTAAGCCTTGGGCAGGAGGGTATGTGGGGCTTTGTCCAGAGTTGGATGGGTCTCGTGTCAGCATCCCAGGGTGCCGGTGGGTTGGGAGCTGGGTGTGGGGCTGCTCACCTGGCGGATGTTCTGACCCACATACTCAATGACCATCTCATCAGCTGCGATGGGTTCCATGGCAAACAGACCCCACTCGTGGATCCGGCTCCGGCCGAACCGGAGCTTCTTCTTCCGGAACTAGAGGGCAGAAGGCAGACTGCTGCTGGGTGCCCCCCCACCTGTCCCCTGGCTTCCCTGCAGCTCTCCAGGCGGGAGGGTGCTCTAGCCACTCACCCCTCCGCACCCGAGGGGACCCCACGATGCTGCCCTTCCACTGAGTCTCTCCCCTGCTGGAGCCCCCGCCCCTCACCTTGAGCTGGTTTAGCTTCAGCAGATCACTGTCCATGACGGCGGAGGTGCCAATGGCACTCAGCAGCCGCCGCTGCTCAGATCGGCGCTCCGAAAGCACACGGTTAGTCCCCTGCGAGAGCCAGACGGAGGAGGAGGTAAGTGACGGAGCAGCAATGGGAAGAGGATGCCGGAGGGCCATATGCCAGGGCAGGGCTCACCTGAGTGTCCGCCCCTTCCAGCTGCCGGGCTGAGACAGGGCACACGTCCCGGTACCTGTCCTTCTCCTTCTTGCTGATGGGGTAGTAGCCTTCGCTGCGGGCCGAGCCCGTCTGGTGCTCCCGGGGCCCGTCCTGGGGCCGCCGCTTGCGTCTGGGGGCGCTCAGGTTGGTGAGTGCGGGGTGTGTTAAGGAAGAGAACGGGCTCCGCACTGGCCAGGTCCCTGGGGCCCCACTCCCCCGTCCCTCCAGTCCCAGCCCAAGGAGAGGGTAACTGACCTTGGTTGGAGCCCCGAGCATACTTGGTATGAGGAGGACAGAAAGATGAGAGAAATAAGTCTTGGGCCACCTTTTCTGCCAGAAAAATTCTGGGAGGCAGACAAGAGGCAGGAGGCAGAGAGAAAACACCCAGGTAGCCAGAGGAGAAGGACCCAGGCCGAAGGTCGGTGGCGAAAAGAAGTGGACAGGGAGGAAGAGGAGCGCAGACACTAGAAGGCGTCTGAAGAGAACACTGCCCCCCTGAGTGCCCGCAGGAAGCCCGCCCCGCTCCCGGGCCTCTCGTCCTGTCCTGAGAAGGCAGCCTCCGGCTCAGGATATTGGTGTGATGGACCCAGTGGGTGTCGTTCAACCAGTCGGCCCCGCTCGTCTGCTGCAGCAGCTGCTCATACATGAGCCGCAGGTAGCCCATGTCCTCCGAATCCAGGCCTGAGTTCCAAATGTCATACAGGATGGTCATCTGCTCAAACTCACTGCGGGGTTCAAAGGTGGGAGGCGGTGGGGGAGGGGGTGGCGGTGGTGGCCTCCGGCGCCGAGTGTGGGAACGGAGGCTGCGCCGCCGGACGGCCCCCTCCCCGTTGCTGCTGCTGCTGCTGCTGCTCTCAGACGACTCAGACTCCTCCTCCTCCTCCTCCTCACCCTCCTCCTGCTGCTTTGGTTCCTCGGCCTCAGCCACCACCACCTCAGGGGCCTCCAGGACCTCATCTGCTGGGGAGCTGAAGAGGGCTGCAGGGGCAGGGACTGGCTCCAGCGGCCGCGGGGACAGTGCGAAGGGCTGAGGCTTGATGGCCAGGGCATAGTTGTGCTCCAGGAGGATGTGGCTGAGCAGAGGGCCCAGGCGGTCTGACTCGTCCGATGTCTCTGTGGCCTCTGAGTCATCGCCAATAGGCAAGGCAGCCAACCCACGTCGGGCTGGGGTCAGGGCCAGGTTGGCCAGCACCGCCAGGTCCACTTCTGTCCCTGGCTCAGCCTCCTCTTCCTCGGTAGAGCGGCCTCGGCCTGCAGCCCGGCTCCGACCTCCTCGGGACACCTCCTCGGGCCAACTCTTGACCAGAGATGCGTGGTCCAGGGGCAAATTGCGAATGGTCCGCTCCACGCCCCGGGGGGCTTTGCGGGAGATGGTGCCAGGAGCCTTGACCTGCTGGGGGGCAGCTGGGGAAGGTTCTGGGGCTGGCACTTCCTCCACAGCAGAGAAGGAGACGGTTTTCCGGCGTTTCTTGGGTGGGGGCAAGAGGGGGATCGGAGAGGAGGGGCGCTCGTCGGGGCAGGGAGCAGGGGCTGGGGGCCCAGCTGGGGGCTCTGGGGGAGGCTGGGGCACACTGGGTGCTGGTTCCTCAGTGACACCTAGGGAAGGAAGCACAGGGAAGGGAGAGGGTCAGCTTCTTGGCCCAACATCATGAGACTGAGATTCGTCAGGAGCTGGAGGCTGGCCAGCCTCACCGGGGAGTCCACACCCAGCTGCCCTTCAACAGGCCGCACTCATGCTCCCCTCGGCTGCCAGCAGACATGCCCGCGCTCAGGGACCACGCTGCCGGCCTCTCGCTTGCACGGCCAGGAGGGACTCTACACCTGTCACTCACACACCCCACATGCCCTGAGCACCACCCGTGTCAGGTATGGAGAGCATGTGGAGCAGACCCTTGCACAGCACTCGGAGGTTAAGTGCAGTGGACACAATGACATGAAACAAGGCACAGCCAAACTGTGAGGGGTGGGGCGGGGCTCTACGGCGACGAACACTCGGACTCTAGCCTTTTTACAAGACTGGTGGTGACAGAACTACATCCGACAAGCAGGCACACAGACCCAGACGATTTTTGCCAGCTGCATTTACGAGGATACAATGAGCCAGGTCTGAATTAAAGTACCCATCATTTCAACCACAAACAGTATTCTCTGTTTAGTGAGGTGAAAAAGGTACAATATAAGAAGCTGAATCTTTGTGGTAAAATATTTTATAAAATTTGCCTTCCTCCCCACTTTCCCCCAAACATCGCTGGGGGTTCACCCAAGTGAGGAGAGGCCAGGAAGTGCCCCTAGAGAAGCTGAAGGTAACGCTGAGATCCAAGGGTGCGGGCAGTTAGGGAGGGACAGGATCCTTGAACAGGCCATGCTGTCTCCCCAACAACCGCACAGGAGGAGCACACCCTCCCTCTGCTGCCCCCCTGGAAAGTCTGCTGCAGAACGCAGGGGTCTCAACACTGCTCAACACACACAGCCTTTCCCTGGGCAGCCCGTCTTGCAGATCTGACCCATCAGACAATCTCAGGAGGCCAGTTCACGCTTTGCCCTCTCATCCAGGTTCCACCACCCCAGCATGGCCTTTCCGACCTCTGGCCCTTTGCTTACAGGTTCCCTTCGTTTGGAATGCCTCTCCCCTTGCCTGTTGGGAAAGCTGACATGCAGCTTCGAGGCCCAGCTCAATGCCACCTCCTCTGTGAAGGCTCCCCTGACTTCCTCAAACATGGGTAACACCTTCCTCTCAGAACCAGAAGACTGGTGGTTCCCCATGGTCTGTCCTCTGGTTGGCGGCAATAGATGAACAGCTCATATCTGATGCCAAGCACTAACCCAAGCCCTTTACATATATTAACTCATTTAATTCTCACAACAACCCTAGGGAATGGGTACTGTTGTTGACCCCATTTGACAGAAAAGGACACTGAGGGCGAGAGGTTAGGAACAGGTCGAGGTCACACAGCTAGCAAATGCCAGAGTAAGATCTACCCCCCGGCAGGCAGTTGAGTTTGTCCTCTTCCCCACGGCCCCACACTGACCTGGACGCTCTGCACTGGGACTCAGTGGTTTCAGATCGAGCTCCACCACTCAGAGCTAAAGGGCAGCCAGCACAGGCCCGGCCCGAGCGGGCAGTTATCACACGTGTCCAACGCCTGAACAGATGTTCCCCAATCTGGCAACCTCAGCAAGGCCCTCAGCCTGCATGTCCCAAGGCTCTAGACACCGCCTGGTGTCCACTCTGAAGCTAGCAAGGCCCTGGGGTGCTCGTCCCAGGTTCTCCAGGTGGAGTCCTCTCAACACTTCTCTCCAGCGTTCTGGGACAGCCTCCCCTCCGGCCCCTCCTCCAGGAGCCTGGCTCTTACGGAGAAGAAAGGCCCTTCCTGGCTCAGCTTCTGCACACGTTTCCCGGGCCACGCCTTCCATTTAGGGAGAGAGCTTTTGGGGCACCTTCCTAGTGGACACAACTCCCAGAAGCCAGTTTCTACTGCATGACTGACCCTCATTAACTGATGGCTACCCGACCCACGCCAGCCCAACCAGAAACTTCCCTGAGAGTAAGGCTCTAGGGCAGGAGTGGGTGTGTCTGTGGGGCAGAGGAAGACCATCTGCAGAAGAAGAATGAACCAGACTGGAAGACAGAAGAAAAGCAGGTCCTAAAGGCAGCAGGTCCGTCTTCGGGTTCCACCAGACAAACCCTGTCCCAGGCTCCTGCCATCGGACCCCACAGTCCTCTAATCAGTGTGTCCCTGGCAACTTGCATTTCCCTATCATTTCCTAAAAGTTAAGGGATCTGCCTTCTCCTCTCCCACCCTTGCCATCTATTTCCGGAACTCTGATATCCCACCTACTTACCCAATTTCACATCTCCAGCAACCTCCTTCCTTCAGCTACCCTCCAGTCACACACCTGACTTTATCACCTTCTAGAATAGCTCCACCTTGAAACTTACACTCCTTACCCTCTGACCACATTCCCAGGTCCTTTCAGTCTGAACCTTTTCTTGTTGTTTTTTTTGTTAATCCTCACCACTGAAGGTATTTTTTCCATTGCTCTTCAGAGAGTGGAAGGGAGGGTGGGGGAGAGTGAGAGAAACATCGATTGAGAGAGACTACATCAATTGATTGCCTCCCACATGCGCCCCGACCCTGAGCAAGGATCAAACCTGCAACCCAGGTACGTGCCCTTGACCAGGAATCGAACCCGAGACCCTTTGGTGCGGGGTGACGCTGTAACCACTGAGTCACACTGGCCAGGGCCCACTGACCTTTTCAGTGTCCCGTCCTTCTATCCCTCTAGCCTGTCGCCCTCCTGCTCAGTTAGCTTCTTTCTTTCTCAGGCCCTAATTGCGGGGCCCTCACTTTGTCCTCTCCTTTCACAGAACTTCCTACATCCTTCTACCACCTCTACCCTGCAGACCCCCAATCCTGACTCGACCCCACCCGGCCCTCTCTCCTCCCTGACCCATAACCCCCAGCCTCAGCAGGGCTTCTGAGTTGTGGCAAAGCCAGTCAGCTTGCATCCTCACTCCCACCCTCTTCTCTTCCCAAGGCTCCTACTCCACCCAGCCCCTCAGCCTCAGAAAATGTCCCACTTTCCTACTGCAAAGTGAAAAAGGAGCCTTCAGGCATGAAACCCCACATCTCCTTACCTCCTATTTACAGACAGATTAGCCTCAGACCTAGAGTACCCCGCTTCCCCCCATGCTAATCCAGCAAGCATTCCTCTCTCTCCCGGTTCATCTACCTGCTCCCTGTTCCCTTCAGTGTATGAACATGCTCAAGTTCACCTACTCTGTAAAGCTAACCCTCCACAACCCTGCTGCTTGCTGTCTCTCCAATCCCAGCTGGGTAACTTGAGTATCTCACTGAACCTTGAAGTCCTCATGTGTAAAATGGGAATGAGAATGTTGTGAGGATTGCCCTAGCTGATGTGGGTCAGTGGATAGAGCACTGGCCTGTGGACCAAAGGGTCCCGGGTTCAACTCTGGTCAAGGGAACGTACACAGGCTTTAGTCTCCTCCCCAGCCCGGGCCCTGGCTGGGGCACGTGCAGGAGGCAACCAATCAATGTGGTTCTTTCACATCAGTGTTTCTCTCTGTCTTTCCTTCTTTCTGCCACTCTCTCAGCAAATCAATGGAAAAAAATATCCTCTGGTGAGGATTAAAAATAAAATAATTAAAAAAAAAAAAAGCCCTAGCTGGTTTGGCTCAGTGGATAGAGTGTCGGCCTGCGGACTGAAGGGTCCCGGGTTCAATTCTGGTCACGGGCACATGCCTGGGTTTTGGGCTCTATCCCCAGTAAGGGATGTGCAGGAGGCAGCCGATTAATGATTCTCTCTCATCATTGATGTTTCTCTCTCTCCTTCTCCCTTCCTCTCTGAAATAAATAAAAATATATTAAAAAAGAATGTTATGAAAATTGAATGAGAAAATAAAATTGCAATGTGCCAGGCTCATTACTCAATAAATGCTAATATAATTACAACCCTCAACTCTCTTTTAGTTCACAAGACTAGTCTACCCTCGCAGAAGATTGGTTATCTCTATTGCCTGTCCTCACTGCCATAACTTGGCTCCAGTCTGATCCACTCTATGAAATTGATAAGGTCACCAGTGACCTAACTGCCAAATCCAACAGACACCTTTCCTATCTTACAGACTCTCGTGTGACCTGCTGATACAAGCCACTCCCTCCTTCAGAAACTCCAACCTTCCCACTTTCCTTCCTGCCCATCTGATCTGATCACTCCTGTTCAGCCTCTGCTGGCTCCCCTTTGCCCACCTGTCTCTCTCTCTCTCTTTTTCTTCTTATTTTTTATCTAAAAAATATGTTTTATTGATTTTTTACAAAGAGGAAAGGAGAGGGATAGAGAGGTAGAAACACTGATGACAAACATTGATCAGCTGCCTCCTGCACACTCCCTACTGGGGATGTGCCTGCACCAAGGTACACGCCCTTGACCGGAATCGAACCTGGGACTCTTCAGTCCGCAGGCCGACGCTCTATCAACTGAGCCAAACCGGTTAGGGCGCCCACCTGTCTCTTATAAGACTATAAGGCTCTGGCCCCCTTCTCTCATCCCAAACATCCTCTAGGGCAGCGGTCGCCAACCGGTGATCCACAGACCACTGGTGGTCCATGAGGTCCGAAAGGTTGGCAACCGCTGGTTTAAGGAAACCTTTGGAGCAGCGGTCGCCAACTGGTGGTCCGTGAGGTCCGAAAGGTTGGCGACGGCTGTTCTAGGGCACACATATTTTCACATCCATACTTTCACTACTCTCAAATATCTACCTCACTTCCAGCCTACTGCTCCTTCTTCAGCTCTATTGACCCAACTCCCTGCTGAATGTAGTCGCTCTCATCACCTACCTGCAGGCCTTGCTGGAGACTTCTGTTCAGGGAGCAGTGTGACGGGGGAGCCTGCGATCCTCTCTGGCTTGGGTTCCTCCACAGGTGCTGGCAGGGGCACAGGGACGTCTCTAGGTGGCGGTGACACTGAGGAGATGGTTGCTGGCTGCTCTTCTTCCTCTTCTTCTTCTTCAGAGGACTCAGATGAGGATGACGAGGATGAGGATGAGGAGGAAGATGAGGAAGACGAGGAGCTGGACGAGCTGCCACTCTCTGAGTCCGAGGTGCTATCATTTTCACCATCTGAGTCAGCATACAGAGAACATTTGGAGGACGAATCGCTTCCCTCGTCCTCGCCTGGAAATCCAGAAGGGGCAATCAGGCGAGATGGGAAGATCCCTCACTTGGCTCAGTCACTGACGCACTACTGTGGATGTGCTGGGCTCTGTGCTAGGTGCTGGGAAGCCCCCGCCTCAAGAGGAGCTGGGTAAGCACACAATTGGTTCAGAGTGTGGTCAGCCTCAGTGGGAAGGGCTGGGGAGCTTGGCAAAGGGAAACCCTGATTGCTGCCTGGAGGGTCAAGTCAAGGAAGGCATCCCTGTGAAGGAGATGCCGAAGTCAAGAAAGACAAGTAGGAGTTCACCAACCAGACGTGGGGCTAAGCAGGGATGTCAAAGGTTAAGAGAAGATGGGGCACTGAGAGCTGGTGAGCAGTCCTCTCAAACTACCGAAGCTTTTCCCACAGAGGTTCTTATAGACACTTCCTGGGCAACAGACTGAATGGGTTCCAGGGTAGAATCAGCTTAGGGCTGTTACATGCTCTGTATTTCTAGGATATGATAATACACTGTCGGGCTCTAAGAAATTAAGAATTTTGCAGTCTTTGAGGAACATAATTGGGTAAACTAGAACAGAAGGTACTGGTGGCCAGGGAGGGTCTGGAAAATGACCCCAAACAGATAAGCAAGCGCTGGATTATAAGTGGCCTACAGTGTCAGGCTGAGGAGTCGCCTTGTGGAACACAGGGAGCCAGGAAAGGACTTTACAGAGGCCAGTGTGCGTTTCCATCGACAGGCTGGAAAACGGCTGGGAATGGAGGGAAGCATGGAAACGGAGACAGGAAAATCATTCAAAACCGCTGCAGCCTCTCAGTGAGAAAAGCAGGCCAGCAGGATCTCAGGCGACAATTCAAGAAACACGGAGGTGGTGAAACCGGAAGGCGTCTGGGCCAAGTGGGTGTGTAGGGGCCGCACACACGCGCTCCTGGCAGGGAACTCTGCCCGCACTTTACTGAAAAGAGGCTCTCAGACCATCCGTCTCCCCGATCTGGCCTCTGCAGAAATGGCACCATCTTTCCCCAGTTCTCCCACCCTGTTACTCTCTGCCTCATTAACCTATTCTATCTTCTTCAAAACACCTATCTGTATCTCAAGTGCTACTATTTGTTCACTTGTTTGTCATGTCTCCCCCTCCCGGTCACTGATGTGTCCCCAACACCGAGGACAGTGCCTGGTAGAACAGGGGCTCAACGTACAGGGTGGATCAAAAGTAGGTTTACAAGTTGCGAGTATGTGAAGCACAGTTTATTCTTTTATTATTATTTTGGATTACTTTCCGTACAAACAACTGTAAACCTGACTTTTCCCCTAACCCAATGGGCGGCAAACCGCGGCTCGCGAGCCACATGCGGCTCTTTGGCCTCTTGAGTGTGGCTCTTCCACAAAACACCGGCTCTTCCACAAAACACCGACTTCTGCGCATGGGCCGCGAAGTTTCAATCGCACTGTACGTGCGCGCCCGCACGTGGTAATTTGTGGAAGAGCCACACTCAAGGGGCCAAAGAGCCGCATGTGGCTCGCGAGCCGCGGTTTGCTGACCACGGCCCTAACCTATATATTTCTAAACAAAGGAATGAAAAGAAAGACTAAACCATGTACCCAAGCCTCAATAAATGTGGAGGAACAAACAGGTATTCCACCGAAGAGCACAACTGTGTCTGGTAATGGCAGCGGCAGGGAGAAGAGGGAGGCCTGGCTCAGGGGCTGAGCCCTAAAGGAAGAGCAGAGCTCAAAGATGGGAAGGCTCGCTCTGATAGCATCCAAGGGCAGCAAGAGAATGCAACCTCTATTTCAAGGGCCTGGGAAAAGAAATAGGCTCTACTGGGGTGTCTTCAGGGGAAGCCCTGTTTCAGGAGCAGAGGTAAGCAGGAGAGAACGTTCTGGGTGTCAGGGTCGTTGTTTACAATGGGCTGAGGGTACCAAAGGGTAGTTGTTTTGGGGGAGGACAACGGTGGCCAACAAATCCAGCAGCAACACATGGGTTCAGAAAAGGACGAGGCAAGTGGCAGAAGCCCTTTCTCCCCACCCAGAATTCTACTGTACTGCCTGTGCTTACCATCTGAGGCCTCTGTCTCCTTCTTTGCAGTATCCATGGCTTCCTCATGATCGTCATCTTCCTCATCTTCCTCCTCCTCCTCCTCCTCCTCAAGGAAAGGGATAAACAGGGACTAACAGGAAAGGGCAACTGGTCCTCTAGAAGGCACAGCCGCCTGGTTCCAGCCCACAGGGAAGTGGCCATGGGCACAGGAACACAGGAAGTAGGCTCCTGGAAGGGACCGGGTGCCCTGGCTCCTCACCTTCTCCGAGGAGGACTCCTGGGACGCCTCCTCCCCCTCGCTGTCTAGAGCAAAGGACTTGCGGTGCTTGCCCGGGGTCTTGCTTCGCTCTTCATCTCGCTTTTGGGGCTTGGTCCCTGGCCGTCCTGACTCTGCAGCCTCCTTCTCTCGCTCAGGGTCTAGGCCCAGGTGAGTGGTAGTTAGGACAATGTACCATCAGCAGTGAGTTACCAGTGCTCGGCCCTGGGAAAGGGGCTGTGCACACACTGTCGCTGATCTCCCCCCAGGCCCACCAGACAGACCTCGTTTTATAGACAAGAAGCTGAAGTTTAGCACAAAACCCTCAGCAATACCTTATATTTTACAGTTTTAAACATATCACACTCATTTTATCTTTCACTGTTTTCTGGGTTGGGCAGATGCCTGGCCCAAGAAAATACTGCTAAGGCCAATGGGCTTCCAGGCAAGCAGATCAGACTCAATTAGGAAGTTTTCCAGACACAAACTGTCAACCAATAGCTTAAACTTAGGCAAATTGGTAAGAAGGCATACAAGAGCTTAACCTATTTAACCTTGAAATTCTGTGATCTTTAGATGTGAAAGCTATTATTTCTATTTTACAAAAGGAAAATTAAAATACAGAAAACTTAAATCAACATACCAGTGTAAAAACCGTAACTAAAATCCAGGACTGTCCCATCTGAAGCTTTTCACATCTCTCAAAACTGCTTTATTTTAACCTTTTACCAAAATCTCCACCTGGCTCTTTGCCTTTAAGACACCTTCATCCCTGCCTCTTGCTTTCCTTATCAGAATCTAAATAACCTTTCCCCTTTCTCCTTCTACCCGACCTTCCCACTCACCATCTTCATCTTCCTCAGCGGGAGTGGAAGGCCGCGGCCTCTTTTCCTCGCTGGCCTCGGAAATTTCTGAAGGCTCTTTTCGTTTTACCTGCGGGCAGAGACAGAGCCGTTTAGACATCAGACACTCCCTGTACCCAAGGAGGGGGCTGCCCCGTCCCCACCCTCCCAGGCAAGACCACCGTTCTGGTACCTTGAAAGAAGGCAGCCGCAGGGCCCCCCGCAGTCCTGACCCGAAGGCGAAGGCCTCGATGCCTGTGGTACCCCCACTCTTCGCCCAGTCCACGAGGGACAGCAGGCCTGGCTCTCTGAGCTTTGTCTTCTCTTTATCTTCCTCCTTGGCTTGCTGTTTGGCTGCGTTCTGGAATGGCTGCAGGCGGGAGCGGGGCTGAGCCTCAGAACCCAGGTGCTCCCTCCTGCCCCCTGCCTGGAACTACGCCCAGGCCGCAGGAAAAGAGAACGGCATCTACTCGCTCCTCCATCTGATGCACGTCTGTGCCACCTCCCCTGCACCAGCCCCTGCAGAGGCACTTCCTCACAAGTCTGCTCACTCAGTCCCATCCATCTTATCCTTCCCACTCTACACACAAAGACACGAAGACTGAAGCCCACAGACGCTGAAGGGCCTGGTCCACTGCAAGGAGGCAGTGGGGCCAGGACAGCTCTTCAGGCTCTTAGGCTCAGGCTTCCCTACTGCTCTCTGTGCCCCAATCCCGTCCAACCAGAGTCCCAGTCTTGTCTACGTGCCTGATCCTCCTCCTATCTTGAGCTGTGGGGAGCCCCAAGTTTCCCTAGTCCCAGGCACTGGCCCTCACCTTGGCCTTCTCTTCCTTGCTCTCCCACCACTGGTCAAAGGCGCCAAAGGCCACATTTTCCACCATCTTGCGATTGAGGTCTCGCTGCATGATGCTCTTCATCTCCTGGACGAGGGTGGCCAGCACGCGGCCCACAGTGCCCGCTGCCGGCAGGGCCTTGCCCTCTGCCAGCTCTGCTTCCTCCCTTGGTGGTAGTCGGGCCTCCTCTCCCGAGACTGAAGAGGGCAGGGGCTCAGCTGCCACGGGCAAAGGCAGGTGGTAAGCCTCCCGGGAATATGCCCCTCGGCCTTCTTGCCCTTGTGTGTACAGAGCATAGGGCAAGCCATAGGCTGCCTCTTGGGGGGGCGGGAATGGGAGGAAGGCCTCCCCAAAGGCCCCACCGTGGGGACCAGCCGAGGCAGCAGTCAATCCCTTGCCCTGCCGCAGCTGGTGGAGCCGAGTTAACATCTGGGTCTGCATCTGGAAGGACATGGGCATTCCTCCCCACTGAGCCCCAAGTCGATCCATGAGCTCTAGGGAGTTCACAAAGTCATAGATGTGGGGGGGCGGCGGAGGAGGCGGGGGGTACTCAGGGGGCGGTGGCCCATCCGGTCGGGGTGGGAGGAGGTAGGCAGGCTGGTGGGGATAACCAAGGGGAAGGGAAGCCAGGTAGGGAGGGGGAGGAGGGGGTGGTGGGGGAGGAGGGGGAGGCTGTTGGGGGGGCGTTGGGGCCGGAGGGGGTGAGCCGCCCCTGTCGTCGTCGGAGATCTCCATGTCCTCTCCAGAAGAGCATGGAGACGCCTGTAGGGGTGCAGAGGAGGGTCACAGAAAGCTTCTGCCTGTTCCCTGGGCTTTTCCTCAAATCCGTTCTCGGCTAGTTCCCTTCCCTCTCCCCCTGGGCTCAACCCTGCCTCCCTGATCCCAGGTATCCCCGCTGGTTGACCCCAACCTCACCTGGTTCTGTCCGTTGGCCTTGGGAGACTCCCGGGTAGCCCCTGGTTCCCCACTCCCTGTAGGTGCCACATCCTCAAAATTAGCTGGGGCTGGAGGCGGCGTGCAGGGCCCGTGACCGGAGCCAGAAGGCACCTCAATCCCCGTGTCTCTAGCCCCGGGGCCTGTGGTGGCGTTCTCTTCCTCCTCCTCCGTGTCAGAGGCCAGGAAAGAAAACTTGGAGCGCTGCTCCTTCAGCAGCATCTCAATGCGGGAATCCAGGCTGCTGTGCTGAGCGAAGGGCACACTCTCGTTGGTGGTCTCCGGGGCCGGGGAGCCGGAACGGGCAGGTGAGGCTGGGCGGGGGGAGGTCCGAGCTTCTTCTCCCTCAGGGCCGGGCCCCCCGGCACCACCGCCTCCACCAGGTTCTGGAGGCTCCGGGGGCGGGGCCTCGGAGGCGGGAGGCCGGTAGTCCTGGTCAGCGGGGCGGCTGGGCTCAGGGGGCAAATAGGAGGTGTAGGAAGGCGGGAAGCGCTCAGCTGTATTTTCAGCAAAAGGTGCCCCGGGGGGCTCCTCCCGCGTTGCCCGGCGGGGTGGGTAGGAAGAATGGCGTTGGTAGCGGTTCCAGCTTTCATAATATGCCGGGTAGTTGGAGTCAGAACCACGAAAATGGGAGGATGAGGAAGAAGTGGACGAGGAGGACGAGGACAATGAGGAGGAAGAGGCGGCGGAGGTGGCGGTGGCTGCAGTGGTGGCAGCGATGGCTGCAGAGGTGGTCGTGGGGGCTGAAGACGCAGAGAAGTGGCGGCGGGAAAAGGAATCTTGGTAGCTGTTCTCGGACCGCCGGGGCTTGAAGGAGGTTGAAGTGGTGCTGGAGAGAAGACGCAGGAGTTAGCTGGGTTCAGCTCTGTGTGGCCAGCCCTAGGGTCCCGATTCTCAGTCCCCGAGCCCTTCTACGCTGTCCCGAAAGGAAGATCTAAATCAGGGGTCCTCAAACTTTTTAAACAGGGGCCAGTTCACTGTCCCTCAGACTGGTGGAGGGCCGGACTATAGTTTAAAAAAAAACTAGTCGGCTGCTAAGCAACAGGCAGCGGCGGCAAAAACACCCAGCGGGGCAGGGTGGGCCGGATGAATGTTTTCGGTGGCCGCATGTGGCCCGCGGGCTGGAGTTTGGGGACCCCTGATCTAATGCTGTTGGGCTCCTAGCTAGAGCGAGTTCCCTGAGAACAGGGATTTGTTGGCTGAATCCACAGACAAACTAGGACAAATTCTTCCCAACTCCTCTTCTTTCCAGTGGCAGCTCCCAGAATCTGGGGGTCCCAAAGGGTGTTTACTCGGTACCTGCTGGAGTAGGCAGAGTCCTGAGAGTAGGGAGTGCTGCCCCGAGACGTGTAGGGGGTTCCTTGGGAGGACTGAGGGGTGAACTGGCCGAAGGAAGATGGGGTGTCTTGTCGGCTGCTGGAGAAGCTTGTGTCCTGGGAGCAGGGGGTGCCATTGCCAGGAGTGCCCACCACAGCAGTGCCTGCTGGGTAGGCAGCTGTGTCCGAGGAGGCGCGGCGGCGGGACTCAGTCTGGAGGGGGGAGCGGAGCAGGGAGAAGGGAAGAGAGATCAGTTACCATTTAACAATTCACCCTTCCCCAAACGAGGATCCCCGCTGCCTGTCATCTGAAAGCATCTGGGCCTCTTTCTTGGCTCTTCCTACACTGAGCAGTGAAGTCCAGAGCCTCCCAAGGCCTGGTCCTGGCAACCACAAGCTTCTCACCGTCTCGGTGGCCGCACCAGGGCCCTGGAACTTCTCACTCAGGGCCTTGCCCCCAGTGGGCACCGTCTGAGGGGTGTAGGAGCCATTGACAATCAGTTCATAGTACTTCATTCGTTGTTGTCCTAGAGGGAGAGAAATGGGAGCCAACAGAGTCAGAGAGAGAAAACAACTCCTTCCTAATATGGTTTTCCCACTTATTCCTCAGGCCTCCAGTTGATCTTGGGTTTGGGGACTTCAATTCTTCTTCCCTATCTCTGTATCTGGGACGTTCTACCTCATCTCCATGTGACAACTACTACGAACGACACACAGTACAACACTTCCCAGTTTCTTCTACGTGTTACTACCCTGAACGATCCCCAGAAGGGAAAAGCATCAGTACACCTACGTCACAGGCTTAAAGAAAATTGACCTGCACAAAGTCAGTTAGTTGCAGAACTCAAATTCAGACCCAGCTTGTCTAATGCTAGATCCTACCGTATTCTTCATCCTATAAACTGAGGGTTGCAAAAATCAACTTTTATTTGCCTTACATAATCACTGAAAACTATTTTGGGGAGATGTAACATTTTTAAATCATGAGATGATACAAAAACCTTGATTTCTTGCTTTAAAATAAAAAAACCACACAGATTATTTGGCACTATTAGTCCTCATTCCCACTTGCACATTGGCTACTGCCAGCGAACCGCTGTCTCCTTTAGCTGGCACTGTGCTACAGCGCGCCACAGCCCTCCCTACGACCCTAACAGATCGCTTCCTTCCCTCACCTACCAGTACGCACGCAGGCCTCTATTTCTCCATCCAAAGTTCCAAAACCTAGTATTTTGGGGAATTTAGTGTTAAAACCTGACCTGAGCTGAAGCTATTTAGTCTAGTTTGTTTTTTAATCCTCACCTGAGGATATAGTTGCCATTGATTTTTTTCAAAGAGAGTGAACGGGAAGGGAGAGGGGGGAAGAGAAAGGTAGGAAGGGAGAAAGATAGTCATCGATGTGAGAGAGATACGTCGATTGGTTGCCTCCCACAAACGCCCTGCAACTGAGATACATGCCATTGACCGGTAATCAAACCTGAGACCCTTCCACTGAGCTGAACCAGCCAGGGCTATTTACTCTAGTTTTTCTTTGTCCAACCTAGTGTGACCCTGCATACACTTTCTTACAAAAACAGTCATATGCCGGTGCAGCCCAAATGATGCCGAATACACACAAAAAACACGTGCACCACAATCCGTTTGTAAAATTCTGATTTCAGAAACCCATCCGGCCCCAGGAGTTTCCGATGAGGAATCGTGAACCTGATCACAGCTCACCCCAACCGGCATGCGCATGTCCGACCTCTGCCAGAGCCAGCCGGGCAGCAGCGGGGCCTCACCTTTGATGTCGAGCTGGGCGTGGATGATGTTGCCCATGACAGAGGTGAGGTGGAGGTTTTTGACTGTCTCCTTGGCTCCCCGGGTGCTGGTGAAGAGCACGCGGGCCAGGCCCAGGTGCTTGCGAGTGCGGGGGTGGAGAAGGATCTCCACCTCCTCCACCTCGCCATACTTCCGGCACATGTCCTTCAGGAAGGTCTCCCGCACGTTGTCATTCAGTCTGGCAAACGTCACTTCCTTCAGCGGGATCTGCCCGATATAGAACTCATCCAGCTGTGGGGGGACAAGCGCGAAGTCTGGGGTGGGAATACTTTTCCCTTTGGGAAACTAGAGAGACCCATGAGATGGAGAGAGAGAGGACTGGAAAACTCAGGGGCAAGGGCAGGGCCCCAACAAGGGATACATCGGTCTCACTCCTCTCTCTCTCGAGTTCTTTCACCACAGAATAATGGCCAGAACCAGGAAAAGAAAGGTGTGAACTGAGAAATAAACACACATGGAAGAAACCAGACGTCAAGAAATCTCACTAACTCCGCTTTCACTAAGAATTACCATCGACCGGGCACTAGGAATATAGACATGAAAAAATAAAAACGAGATTCCTGGTCAGAAAATAGACAAGACAGAGACACATACAATTATGCCACGGCGGTGCGTGTCGGCAGAGGGGTACAGAGTGCGTCTGGGAGTCCAGCGGGGAGCAGGGAAGCATTCATACAGATGGTGTCATTCGTACTGGGCTTTTGGGATAGACAGGAGTTCACCAAAATTACAAGGACTTACTGGTAGAAGACCATGAAATTATGAAATAACTTAGCATTTCCTAGAAAGTGAGGAGTGTATAGAGGATGGAACACAGGTGAGCAGTATCAAGGCAGGAGATGAGGCTTGACCAGCTCAATAATCATAAATGTCAATGCACAAAAACATGGACTTGGCAGCAAAAGTAAAATAAGAGAATAGTAAAATTACAGCGACAATGACAACAGGTGGAACATGAAATGAAGAGAATGGAAGCAAGGAAACCAGGTGAGATGAATACAAGAGTATGTGTGAAAGATACAGCAACGGAAATAGAATAATTCAGACAAAATGGTTTAGGAAAAAGGGTCGCAGAACTTTGTGACAGACTATGTGGCAGATAAAGGACAGGAGGGTCCGAGGGTGACTGCCAGGTTTCTAGCTTGTGCAGCTAAGTAGGTGGAGCGAGTGCAGGATTAAAGGGGTGAAGATCATTTGCTTGCGGTGTCTCGAACCCGAGATGTCTGTGGGGCCTCCAGATGGAGCTTCCCACTACCAGGCATACACGTTTGGAGTTCGAGACTGACCTTGACTAGAAACAGACTTAGAAGTCATGCACATTTTGGTAACAGTCAAAATCATGGATGTGAAAGAGATTGTCCAGGGAAAGTGCACAAAGTGAAAAAAGGGGTGAGGGGACCCCGCAAATGATTTATTTAAAAGTGAAGAAGAAAGAATTAGTGAGGAGAGCCAAGAACCACCCGTTTTCTAGGCCCAGCCCAAGGCCCGATGAGCACCCTGCCTGGACAGAGACATGGAATCCTCTGACACAAGGTGGAGGATCAAATGGCCAAAGGAGAGCGGAGGAACAGGACTCCAGGGATGGAGCCCCTGGCCTGATCACCCCCTTATTTGTTGGGAAATTGGGGTATCAGGCCAGAGCACTGTCAAGGAATACATATGCTGTCCAGGAATACCTAGTGGTAAGTACAGCAGCTAAACACGTCTGTATGTCATTCCAGGAGTCAGCCCCCGGCTTGGGACACCTCACCCACGCCTTTCTGGAAGGTAAATAGATTTCCTGTCCAGAACAACTCAGTCCCACAGCCGCACAGACGGTCAGACCGGCAGTGATCCTGTCACTGGAAAACTCTCTTATTCAGCGACATTAAGACGAGACGGCCAGGATGGAGCCTCCACTCCCTCTCAGGGCCACCACCCCATGGCACCAGCAGACACGTACCTTAAACTTAGGGACCGGGAGGGAAAAATCTCTGTTTTTGGACCTGACATGGCAGCGGGGGTCTTGCAGGTCTTCGACTGGAATATACTTTGAGTCCTAGGAAGGAAAGCAGGAACAGAAAGACAGCTCAAGGTGAAACCACAAGGCTGAGCTCTAAGCCCGTTTGGAGACCCATATGCAAAGGAGCTGGGTTCTGGTGAACCACTTTTTCGGAGGCAGGCTCTGGACATGGGAGTGCTGGGCGAAGAGCAGCCCCCAGGAGAAGGGGCCTGGGGGCTCCCGGGGGCGGAAAGGCCTGGGCACTCACGTTGACACTGAAGTGGACTCCATCGTAGCGGTACACCTTCTGAGAAGGCCTGCGCAGGGCAGGGTCCAGGGCAGGATCCACGATGAGCTTGTAGTTGCGCCACTGGAAGCTCGGGGTCTTCTGCCCGTCTCCCCCACCTTCCTGATCCATCTTTGCTCATTTACACTGTGACGAGAGGAATCGCAAGGGGGTTCAGCTCGGGCGCCCGACTCCCTTGCTGCCCTCACCGCCTAGCCCCGACTCCAGGCTCGCTCATCACCCCGGGGTCCGCACCTCACCAGGACCCGTGGCTCCCCCGGATTTTCCAAGTACACTCTCCCACCGTAACCACACATTCTCTCCACCTCCCAACTCTTGCCCTCAGCCCACCAGGCCCATCTCGTGCCCCCAGCTCTACCCAGCGCGCGCCCCCCTTGCCCTCCGAGCAAGACCCCTCCCCCGCCCCCTGGCAGGCCCCGCCCCCTCCCGCCTCCTCACCGGCCAGCGGCCCGGGCCAAGCCCGGCTCCCGCTCCCACACACCCGCTCGGGTCCCCGCGCCCCGATCCTCTCGCCAAGAGGTGGCACCTATTCGGAGCGTTGGAAACACCGCGAGACCGAGCCCGAGACCCGGCTTCGGCCCCGAATCTGGGCGGGGGGGGGTAGGGGAACGCGCACCGCTGCCCTCTCCTCCCGCCCCGGTGCGTTCTGCCCCCCCCCCCATCCCCGCGCACGCGCGGCGCGGCCCCACTCACCCGCTCGTGTCGAGCGGCTCCCCCTCCCCCCACCCCGCGCGGCACCTTAGTGGCGCGAGGCGGCGGCGGCGGCGGCGGCAGCGCGAGACCCGGCCCCGCAGCGGTGGCGGCGGCGGCGCCCCCCCACCACCACCTCCCCGGCGCGCGCACCAAACACCACCGCCACCTGCGCGAGGCCCAGCAGGCACAGCGTCGACATTCGCACTTTCGCCACGGGCGCCACTGGGAGACCAACGGGGCCGAGGATAGCGGTTTCGCCTCGGCCGGCGCCCTAGGAGGCTTGAGAATTGCAGCCTAGGGGGCCTGGAGATTGGCCGCATCCCCCGGAGAGTGGGCTTCACCACGGCTGTCCAGCTGCTCTGGCCTGGGGCCGTTGACGAATCGGCGGCGACGAAAGCAGCGGCTAGTCCCCGAAGAAAAGGGGGCGGGGCGAAGGGGAGGCGGCCGGGCAGAGCTGGGGAGATTTGAGTGGCGCGTTGAACGGGCGCAGATTCGTCAGGCGGGCGGGGCGAATGGGTGGACGAGACGCGGGCTCCTCTGCTCCTCTTGCCTGCCCCTTCCTTGCGCGGCCAAACGTCCCAGAGGCTGCAGATTCGCCACAGGTTCTGGCCCCAGCTCTTGCCTCCCTTTACCCGCTTGGGTGAAGTCAAGAAAATAATGCCTGTTTAGGCAAGCCCTGTTGACAAGTCAGCCACTTTTCTGGATTTTCTTCCAATACAATTCGGGGGACTGCCCAACTCCGACCCGAGGAAAGTGGCTATGGCCCAAAGCCCCTCAGAGTCCGATGAGGATTTCCGGCTGAGCATCGGGGCCTGAGTAATCCCGGGGAGCCGGCCTCACGAATCTGCGAGCCTGTGGGCGGGGCCGCGGCGCCTGCGCAGAGGGCGTGGCCAGCGTGCGGCCCGGCGTCGCGGGGCTCTTCCTGGAGGACCCACCGAAACCGGCGGCCGGGCAGGGGCGCCCGTGAGATGGAAACGACAACCAAGAGCGGTGACTCAGGCTGCTGGCCTGGCGCCGCACATAATGCAGGGAGCGTTTTCCTTTCGCGATCCCCCTGGGGCCACTGGCTGCTTAAGATGCCCACTTGGCAGATGGGGCGACTGAGACCTGCAGAGGGCTCCGCCTTTTGCCTGCACTCGGCCACTACTAGTCTTAAAGTTGGATGATAAACGCGGTGGGGCTTGCAGACCCTCGAGTGGGTCCTGTAAAAAGTAAACTCGGTTTTACAGGAACTAGGTGAGCGGGGCGCATCGTGGTCCCAGTGCCCGCCGTTTTCAGTGGGATCGGGGTGAGGGTGTGGGGGGGAACTAGCCTTACGCGGTCTCGCCGCTCGAGGGCAGCACCGTTCCAGGCTTACGGTGGGACCCGGGGCCTGCGGTCGCGCGGGGCTGGGCACCCTTTATTTCTGTCTTGGACGCAGGGTATTCTGGTCTCCAGGTAATGGCATGCCCAGGAGGCCCCTCTGCTTGAGCTGAGGGTGCGCTAGGTCCCAGACATCTCTGTCTACATCTCTCGCTGCATTACTTTGGGCAAATCATTGACCTCTCAGAGCTTCAGATCCTTACTCAGAAATGGATATTGATGTCACGCAGGATTAATGTAGGCATTAAAAAAAAAAAAAAAGCAGCCCTAACCAGTTTGGCTCAGTGGATAGAGCGTCGGCCTGCGGACTCAAGGGTCCCAGGTTCGATTCTGGTCGGGGGCATGTGCCTTGGTTGTGGGCACATACCCAGTGGGGAGTGTGCAGGAGGCAGCTGATCGATGTTTCTGTCTCGTCGATGTTTCTAACTCTCTATCCCTCTCCCTTCCTCTCTGTAAAAAATCAATAAAATATATTTAAAAAAAAAAAAAAGCATAGGAAAGGCCCTGGAAGCCTTGTCCATGCACATTTATCATTTTAAGCAATAGGAAAAGAGAAAAGGGGGTACTTGTTCAAGATGTCACACCATAAGAATAGAAGAGATAGGACTGGGACCTTTTAAATTTTCGAGGAAAACGAGGCTGAACAAATGAATTCACATGGAAGCATGGGTGATGAGATCATACTGCTTTCTCGTCCAAGTTGAAAGGTATTGGCTCCTTTTCTCAAGTCAAACAGAAAGAGATTCCCCGTGTGATGGCAAAGGTAACCCAAGTTTTCACTGACGTGCAGTGTGGTTCTGGGCAAGATCCTCAGCCTCTTGGACCCCAGGTCCCTTACCTCTGAAATGGAAATAAGAAGGACTTGTCTCTTCAGGTGGTTATGAGGGTTAAATGAGATAACCTGTGAAAAGCCCCTACTATGTAATAGTCACACAAAGGAAAAAACTTAAGTCTTTCTAGACCAGCCACAGGCAAACTACGGCCCGCGGGCCGGATCCAGCCCGTTTGAAATGAATAAAAATAAAAAAATAAAAAAGACCGTACCCTTTTATGAAATGATGTTTACTTTGAATTTATATTAGTTCACACAAACACTCCATCCATGCTTTTGTTCCGGCCCTCCGGTCCAGTTTAAGAACCCATTGTGGCCCTCGAGTCAAAAAGTTTGCCCACCCCTGTTCTAGACTCTCAATGGAAGAGAGACCCTGGGCTCAGGAACAAGAGCGCAAAAGCCCTTTGCCTTGGAATGACTCAGGCTCTACATTCAGAAGCTACTGGCCAGAAGGGGGTCACACTTGGAACCTACTCTCCCACACCCTTGCCCAGCACCCAGTCTCTACTGGTCTCTTAGGAACAAGGCGCCCGATCCTAAGAAAGCCTCCCCTTCCCTCCATTCACAGCTACAGACACATCTGTGAAACACAATTTATTATACAAACAAGGTGCATCAAAAACTCAGTGTCAGAATAGCTCTGTATTCCAAGGGTTAGGGACTGGACCCCCCTTAAAACCTCCTCACCCCATCCCTTGCCAGGGAGTCAAGCTGGGAACACAGGCCCTCAGTCTCCAAAGACCCCCAAGACTGGCACAGAAGAGGGAGAGCAGATATAGAAGCATTAACTGTGGGTCTGGGGAGTTGGACAGGCACTTGAACCTCCAAAAATAGGGAGGCTCCTAGAACAGGCTGGACCTATGCCTGGGCAGAACACCCAATCCCTCTCTAGAACTAAAGCAAGAGTGTGAAACCCATCAAGACTGATAGGTGTGGCCAGAGTGGCTCAGCGGTTGAGCATCAACCTATGTACCAGGAGATCATGGGTGTGCAGGAGGCAGCCAATCAATGATCCTCTCTTATCATTGGTGTTTCTGTCTCCCTCTCCCTCTCCCTTCC